>NW_020174368.1:1526391-1635180 GCF_003031525.2 Neophocaena asiaeorientalis asiaeorientalis | reverse complement strand
ACTTAAAAACTTTTGCACAGCAAAGGAAACCATAAACAAGACAAAAAGACAACACTCAGAATGGGAGAAAATATTTGCAAATGAAACAACAGACAGAGGATTAATTTCCAAAATATACAAATAGTTCACAGAGCTCAATATCAAAAAAGCGAACAATCCATATTGCAGCACTATAGCCAGGACATGGAACCAACCTAAATGTCCATCGACAGATGAATGGATAAAGAAGATGTGGCACATATAGACAATGGAATATTACTCAGCCATAAAAAGAAACGAAATTGAACTATCTCTAGTGAGGTGGATGGACCTAGATTCTGTCATACCGAGTGTAGTAAGTCAGAAAGAGAAAAACAAATACCGTATGCTAACACATATATGGAATCTAAAAGAAAAAATAAGGTACTGATGAACCTAGTCGCAGGGCAGGAATAAAGATGTAGACATAGAGAATGGACTTGAGGTCACGGGGTGCTAAGGGGAAGCTGGGGCGAAGTGAGAGTAGCATCAACATATATACACTACCAAATGTAAAATAGTTGGCTGGTGGGAAGCAGCCGCATAGCACAGGGAGATCAGCCTGGTGCTTTGTGATGACCTAGAGGGGTGGGATAGGGAGGAGAGGAGGGAGGCTCAAGAGGGAGGGGATATGGGGACATATGTATGCATATGGCTGATTCACTTTGCTGTACACCAGAAACTAATGGAGTATTGTGAAGCAATTATACTCCAATAAATATCTATTTTTTTAAAAAATGGAGAGAAGAATATAAGATGATAAATGGTAAGATGGGAAAAGCCCTATCCTGGGTATGTGGATCTGCTCTTCATAATTCACTGCCTAGCCCTGCGCACCTGTCTGGGGTTACCTCTCTGGGCCCCAATCTCCCCACTAAGAGGAGCAACCCAACCCATCTCTTGAGTCCCTCCGGTCCTAGCACTCTCTAATTGTGATTTCCCCATGGGTACCACCCCCTCAGTTAACACGATGGGTGTCTACCTGGCAGAGTCCTCACCTGGGTGGGGTTGACCATTAAGCAGCTCATTGTAGGGACTGGTTTTAAATGCTGCCTTTGTCAATAAAGCCATTTTCAGCATTCTGAGATCAGAGGGAGGATCCCAGTGGGATGGGCAGCTAAGTGCTGGATGTAAAGCTGCCAAACCATCAGGCCCAAGGGAGGCACTCTGAGAAGAGCATTTCCTAAAAACTCACCATTTAAAATGACACATCTTGACATCCCATTCCCAGAACCTATCACTTCACCTCCTATGGGGTTTTAATGCTTGAAAAAAACAATAAGCTCTCTATTTCAGGTGATGTTAGCAAAAGACCTATTTCTCGAATCAATGCCCTCAACCAAACACCAAAGCAAAGATACACGATCTTTTAGGTCTTATTCACCCTTCTATTTGCTGCTGCTGCTGCTGCTGTCCTCCATGTAAGCAGATGAGATTTGACCGTGTGATTAGTACTGAGAGATTTGGGCCAGCAGTGATCTTCAACTTGAGGACATTCAAATCACCTAGAGAGATTGTTTTCAAACATGGGTGTTTGGGCCCCTTTCCTAAAAATTTTCATTTAATTGGCCTAATGGAGGAATCCAGGCATCAGTCTTTTTTTTAAACACTCCCCAGGTGATTCTAATGTGACGCCAGGATGAGAACTACTGGGCTGAGGGACGGCAGTGTTTCCAGAGGGTTCAGAGCAGCAGGGAGCACCTCAGACACACGTGCTTACATTTCCAAATTTTTTAGCCAAGAATGCTTAACAGAAGGGAAGTTCCACCCACAACAGCTGTAGATGCTGTGTGTTTTGGTCTGGCTTTTCTCTTTCCCCTACAGAGCTTGCAGCTAGTACAGACATACCTCAAGCAGGCAAGGGTCCTACCGAGGGTAAGAAAACCACCGAATTTTTGCCAAATTAGTGCCCTTCTAAATTTGGGGCTGACATCACCATTTCAGAACTTAAAGGAACAACTGATATACCTCCATCTAAGGGAATGAGTTCCAATGCCAAGCAATTTGGGTTCTATAATATATTCATCATCAAAGCCATGTCTTGGGTACTAAAGAAATAGAGTCAGTGGCCATATGTTCCTAAATCTTAAACTTTGTCCAGTATTCTGAAACGTCTATCCCTCCACAGAGTTTTTAAAAGTTATATCCATAGTTTGAGCACTATCTCAGTTTGCTGTGGATTTCAAAGTAAATTATCTGTCTTCTGTGGCCATCAAGTTTCACTTTTTGAAAGTTGGCAATAGTAATCCTCCCTATGATGTACCATGTATTTAGCCCTTACAGTGTATCAGGCACCATATCAGGCACTAAAATATAGTATATCTAATTCACAGGACAACTCTGAAAAACAAGCATTATTTTTCCAAGTTTACAGATGAGGAGGCCTCACGGCTGGTAACTGTTAAACCTGAGAGTCAAATTCAGTTCTGTCTGGCTCCAAAAATAATAATCTTTTCACAGTGCTCTACTGCCCACAGAAAACCTGTCGGAAGGTCAGTCATTGTAACAAAACAATAAAAGTAGATATTTGTATAGCAAAGAGCAGAATTACCCCAATGCTCTCTCCTTACTCTCCGAACCCTAGAAAGGCACTCTTAGGCCCCAGATTTCCCATCCTCAACTACATTAACGTCTTTAGAGCCTCCAAATCCTTTGAGAATGGAAATACTTCTTCATTAATTTTTGAGATGCATTTTAAGGTCACTTCTAAACTGTGTATAATCAGGTCCTATAGATGTTTAATCAGTGTGGCTGGTAGAGTGGGAACTGGAAGGTCCAAGGGACAGATAGACATCTGTTTGAGTCAACTAGGAAAAAGACTTTCTAACAAGGATGCAAGTTATTACGCAGGTCGGGCTCCTTGAGACAGAAAGGCAACTTTGGGCAGACACCAGGAATACTTAGTCAACCACATTCAAAGCACAGTCGTAAAGAAAAAGCACACATTCACTAGTCCCTGCCCCCACAAAGCTTTTAGTCTAACGCTGGGAAACAGGTATTAATCAAATAATCCCACAAACATGATCATGTCACAAGTATTAATGAAGGAAAAGCACAGGGTTCTTTAACAACATATAGATTAGGGACCTGATCTAATTGGGGGCAGAGAGGAGTCATATACAGTGAAGAAAGACTTCACTGAGGAATTCTTTTTCCAGTACGAGTTTACTGTTCCCAGGTTAGCAGATGGCATGTTCTAGATTATGAATGACAGCTAGATATGTTCTACTTGGCAAACTCCATCTTCAAAGCCACCAACCAAGCCCAAGAGATGATGGATGTGAGCCATTAAAATTGTAGGTATCTGCTGATTCTCTCGGTCATGTTCTCTAGGTTTCAGTCCTAGCAGCATGGATCCAATTATCTCCCTTTTCCTCCCCACTGTTCTTCTCTTCCCCACTCTTCACACCCAGCCAAACAACTATAAAACCAGGGGCTAATGGTAATCCCCCCATATCTTCAAAGACAAGGAAATTAGGATTCTTGCCAGGCTTTTTAGAACAAAGAAAGGCCCCACTCTCCAACCTCTGGCACTCTATAAGCCAAGTGAATTGACTACGATCCTAACATGTTTGGCCAGCTACATTCCCCCAGGATTGTCTTAAGGAAGCTAGGAAGAGCAGAACCATAATAGAAAAGGCCCTACCTCACTCAGTAGGTCATGCAAAAGTTGGAAGGATGTTATAGTTTGAATATTAAGATCCCATCATAGTTGGCCCTTCTCATTGAGACAATCTAGTCTTAAAGAAGGACTATCCCTTCTTCTCTGCTATTAGTAGGCAGCAGCCACCTCGCCATCCCCTTCAAAGTCAGGAAAGGCTATTATCTATCTCCTGGATTTAGTGAAGCAAATAGAAGTTTGATTTCTTTTCAGATAAAAGAGATGATGCAAATGAGAATTTTGTCTTGCATGGAGGAGTGACAAAGTAGGAGAATGAATCCTACTTGATTACAATCTTCCATCATTCTGATTTTATAATTACTGAATGGAATCAATCAGCTTTCAATTGTTACCTTGGTGAAAGATTAAAACATCATTACTTGTCCTACATATTTCACACTCTATCAAATTTTAATAAACTGAATGCATGAGAAATGGTTATATTATCTCTCATGATATTGGGATGCTAATGACATTTCTATTGATTTTAATACGCATTTGTTGGTCAAAAAGAGTCAGATTCCAACGAGGCATGGCATCCTATAATCAACACTAACAAATGAAGACCAATGAACACTGAAATGGCCCAAATGAAATCATTAATCAGAAATATGATAAAATAATTGCGAAAAAACTAGGGAGGTCTTATCTTCCTAATGAACACCTTTTATGGTATACTGATTCATTTATAACTCTTACACATTGGTGATTTCTCTATGAAAATATTTTTAAGTAAGTATCTGAAAAGCACTTTGAAAAGGCAACATTGGGAGAGAACTAATTTCTCAATAAAGGGGCTCATGGGTACCTCCCCCAAAAGGTGAAAAAGACTCCTGAAGATCATAGAATATGTACAACTCTTCCTTAAAACAATTCAAGTCTGAAAATTTCTTAGCCCAATAGTGGGAAAGACCCCACAGAGTTATCAATAACATAGAACAGAATAATAGTTAAAGGTGAAGTTTCTGTAGTTAGACACCACAGCTTCAAATAACTTTGGCTGCTTTGTTTCTTGGTACCTCGGTCCCCTCATCTATAAGATGGGACATAATAACAGTACTGACTTCAGCAGGCTTGTCTCAAGATGAAATGAAATACTAGTGTACACTGTGTACACTGTGTATACACTGTATCCTCCAGTCAAACTGCATTTCCCCAGTTAAAACAGCATTAAATTTCATACATGTGAAGATCTTGCTTTGATTCCCCCAAATTCTCTCTCAGTTTAATTTTTTTATTATTTCTTATTCTCTATAGCTGGTAAATTGGACCATGCCTCCTAGGGGCCTCATCAAGTCTGGGAGGGTCTGGAAGCTGGAGTTCAGACTTGCAGGTAATAAAGAGTGAGGGGTTGACGAGGAAGCAAAAGAACAGGGTCTTAAATGCTTCACAATGTGAAACTTTCCCACACAGTTACAGTCTCTAATAGACCTCTAAGAATCGTGATAAATGTCTTCTGTGGGATTCCATTTCTTGTAAAAACCTGGAAAAGGCAATGTTTTGCTCCAAGAAAATATAGAAGATAAAATATAGATGGCCCTGGAAAGACATGCAAGTGGAGACTGGGGATCCCAGCCTTATAAGAACCAGGAAATGCAAAGAAAGAGTCACAGGAAGGGTGCTGGATGTGTCTGAGCTGAGTTCACCTGAATCTCCAAGAGATAGGAGGTGGAAGAATGGAAATGGGGGTCCTAGGTGATACCACTGGGGATTTCAAAATAAAATCAACTCTTCCAAAGCCCCATTTTCTCAATTTAAGATTCACTGGCCTTCCTTTCCATTTTGGTTTTTCAAAAACCTCATTGACACCAATTCAACATACTATTCTTCAAATCCATTTAAATTCATCTACCACCCTTTTTAATCAGCTTTTTACTTTCCCACATCTTCCTTTAAGGTTACTTGACATTTTTAAATAATGTGATAATAAGTTTTTGGGTTTTTTTCATCAAAGCACTAGATCAAGACACCCCTTGTATCTGCTGTGGAAAAAAAATTATATAGGCCACTTAGGCCTTGACGACAATGATGACAACAGTAGCAGTTATTGTTTATGGAGTGCTCACCATGAACCAGGCATCGTATTAATTGTTTTACTTGCATTAATGTGTTTAATTCTCACAACATCCCAACGAAAGTAGGCTCTGTTATTACAGATGAGGAAACGTAAATCAAGACAGATCACTTGCGGGCTTCCCTGGTGGCGCAGTGGTTGAGAGTCTGCCTGCCGATGCAGGAGACGCGGGTTCTTGCCCCGGTCCGGGAAGATCCCACATGCCGCAGAGCAGCTGGGCCCGTAAGCCATGGTTGCTGAGCCTGCGCGTCCGGAGCCTGTGCTCCGCAGCGGGAGAGGCCACAACAGTGAGAGGCCCGCGTACCAGAAAAAAAAAAAAAAAAAGAAAGATCACTTGTTCAAAGTCATAAAGTTGGTGGTGAAAACCAGGATTAGTTCATTCTTTCAGCAACTATTCACTAGTGGTAAAATACATCAAATAAGCTACACTTTTAAATCTAGATTAAAGAAAAGAGGGGTGCAGTTATATTTTTTTAAGTACATTTTTTCAAAAGGGCTATAAAAGCAAACTGAGAGCAACCACAGATAGAGAGCTTTATTTCAAAGACCTTGAAAAAAGGTGTTATTTAGTCATAACATTAAGTCCCATCCTACATATCTTCGATGTGATTTTTAACTGTCCTTACATCAAGATCTGGGGGGGTCTGGGTTCCTTCCCTTGAATCTGGGAGGCCTTATGACTAACAGTGAAGGTGACACTATGTATTTCCAAGACAAGTTCACAAATGGTTCACAACTTCTACCTGGTTCTGTGGAGATGCCTGGTTTTGGAACCCAGCTACCACAGACCCTCATCTCAAAGGCACAAGAGAAATACCAATTCCTTCCAGAGAGCTAGCTTAACCAATTACAAAAGGCTCACTTTGATACAAGATCCATTAGAGGCCATTGGTCTCCAGATCTCTTGGCAGCCCCCATTCAGCAAGGACGGCCACCACAGAGCCCCACATTCTAGTAGACAGCCAGCGAGGGAGTTCCCGCGCAACTTTCGGGGCCCATGTGCTAGTGGACGTCCCCTGCAGCTTTCCATTTTCCGCCCTGTATTTCCCTACATCTCGGTGCTCACGGGAGTTTCCCCGGTCTCCAGGCTGCTCCGCCCATTGTTGGGCTGCACCCCGCAAACCTACGAGGCCTGTGCTTGCCCAGCTTCAAGACCGAAGAAAGAGCCTGGAGTCAGCAACAGAGACATCAGTGGTTTAACGGATAGAGGGACTCTTACATGTCTGAAGCGAGATCCTGGAGCAACACCTCACCGTGTGCAGCAGACAGCAGGCAAGACATGGCCGCAGGCTTTGCTTAAGGGTGGGGGGCGGGGGGGATTTCCAGTTATAGGGGAATTGATGTCAGGTGGAGCTCATTAGTTACCAGGGAAACCAGCAGAGGAGCTCCTCCTCACCGCCCGTTTGATGAGAATAATCACCAGCTGGGGCCTGGGGCAAGTGCATAGGAAGGTCAGTCCTGAGCATATGATATAGGTGAAGCAGGCACTGGTCAGGCAGGGGATGTACAGAGAGCAAGAGAACAGCCATCTTGAGTGGCCTGACCATAGAGAGTTTAAGGAGGTCAGCAGGGTGGGTTCCTTCTGCCAGCTATGAGGAAGAACCTGTCTCAGCCCTCTCTCTGGCTTCTGGTTGTTTGCAGGCAATCTTTGGCGTGCCTTGTCTTGTAGACATATCGCCCTGACCTCTGCCTTGATGTTCACATGGTGTTCTCCTTGTGTGCATATCTCTGTGTCCAAATCTCCCCTTTTTATAAGGCCACAAGTCATATTGAATTAGGACCCCCTCTAATGACCTCACTTTAACTTGATTATCCCTGTAAAACCCTATCTCCAAATAAGGTCACATTCTGAGTTTCTGGGGGTCAGGATTTCAACATATAATTTTGGAGTGGGGGAGAGGGACACAATTCAACCCATAACATCAATGAAAAAATGAAGACCTAAAATAGGTAGTTCACTCATTTTAAAAGAGCAAGACATAAATCCAGCAGACAGTGACAGTTTGCTTGATGTGTATATAAAGAAATGAGCAAAACACTTCTTTTGAAATCCCAGACAAAAGCAACTCTGGCTGGGTGTTTTTAACCTCAAATTCAGACCAGATTCATAAATCCTTGTAGAAAACCCAAGCCAATTTTGAAGTTTCCAACAAGTTCCGGAGGCTGAATGGATCAGACAGAATTTCACTTGGTATTGAGGATTATTGAGTCTAACCTGAAACTTAAGGCACATTCATAGAACACAAACTCCTTACAAACTGAATAGAAGCAAATACTAAGTGCTCATGAGCCACCTGGAATGCACATGCTGAATGTTGAGGTTTTCCCATCCCAATACTGGGGGGAGGTCCCCACAATGAGCCACAGCCAACCCCCGCGCCCCTGCAGGAGGCCCCCCCAACACCAGCAGGAAGAGTCATTAATGAATTAATGTACCAAGCGAATCTCAGATATGTGGAGTGAAAAATATCTGTACTGACGCCCTCCCGCGACCTACACGCAGAGGCGGGGCCAAATCCAAAGCTGAGCCCCGGGAGCTGGGAGAACAAAGAAGAGAAAGGGAAATCTCTCCCAGCAGCCTCAGGAGCAGCGGATTAAAGCTCCACAATCAACTTGATGTACCCTGCATCTGTGGAATACATGAATAGACAACAAATCATCCCAAATTGAGGAGGTGGACTTTGAGAGCAAGATTTATGATTTTTTCCCCTTTTCCTCGTTTTGTGAGTGTGTATGTGTATGCTTCTGTGTGAGATTTTTGTCTGTATAGCCTTCCTTCCACCATTCATCCGAGGGTTCTATCCGTCCTTTTTTTTTGGGGGGGGGGTTCTTTTTTGGGGTTTTTTCTTTAAAAAAAAATACCAAACATAAAATAGATAGCTAGTGGGAAGCAGCCGCATAGCACAGGGAGATCAGCTCAGTGCTTTGTGACCACCTAGAGGGGTGGGATAGGGAGGGTGGGAGGGAGGGCGATGCAAGAGGGAAGAGATATGGGAACATATGTATATGTATAACTGATTCACTTTGTTATAAAGCAGAAACTAACATACCATTGTAAAGCAATTATACTCCAATAAAGATGTAAAAAAAAAATAATAATAATAATGGGGGGAAGGGGAAGGCCAGGCTGGCGATGTCTCACTGTCACCAACTCTATAACAGTGTATTTGCATCTCATGTGCATTTGAATTTTTTTAAATAGTGCAGATACACAAACAATAATAAAGTCTTTCTTTGTGAGCAAAACTTAAAACAATGTGAACCTCTTTAAATGTAAAAATTTGTCAAAACTTGCAAAATTTCAAGATGGGCAGGCTGAGTGACTTGCACACTGTGCTTTTATTAATGCCACAGGAAGGTGTCACTTTAACTGCTTGTCAGCAATATCTGCCCTCTTTGACCACCTGGCACTATTATGCATGTACATCTAAACTTCCACCAGTGGTTTCAGTAGCCATTGTGATCTCATTTTAAATTTGACAGTTGTGAAGATTAAAATCTTTGCAATAACAGTGTCATCCAGGGGTTCATTTAAGTGATTGCTCTACTACTGAAAACCACACTGGAAAATCAGTAGCTTGGGACTAGAAGTTAGATTTGATAAAAAGCTATGGAGGGGGCTTCCCTTCCCTGGTGGCACAGTGGTTAAGAATCCGCCTGCCAATTCAGGGGACACGGGTTCGAGCCCTGGTCCGGGAAGATCCCACATGCCATGGAACAACTCAGCCCGTGCGCCACAACTACTGAGCCTTTGCTCTAGAGCCCGCGAGCCACAACTACTGAAGCCCACGTGCCTAGAGCCCGTGCTCCGCAACAAGAGAAGCCACCGCAATGGGAAGCCCACGTACCGCAACGAAGACCCAATGCAGCCAAAAATAAATAAATAAAACTTTTTAAAAAGCTATGGAGGCAGTCAAGATACCAACCTCAATATGCCCATTGTGAATTTAGAAGAGAGAATTGTGTAAAAGACAGAAGACCAAGAAAACAAAAAGCAGTCCAACGCAAAACTAGGCCTCAATGTGTGTGAGGTTCACACTTTGAAAATACATTCCCTCCACTGTATGCTTATTCCCGTGGGAAAATTAGCCTTAAATTGTGAAGATTTGAATTGTGCAAGGCCTTTAGGAATATGTCTCTTGAGTTAATGGCCACCATCCTGTATTTCCTCAACAATTTTATTGAAATATAATTTATATATCATGAGATTCACTCCCTTAAGTGTACAATTCAATGATTTTTAGTAAATTTACTGAATTGTGTGACCCTCATCATAATCTAGTTTTAGAGCATTCTTATTACCCCAGTAAGACTTCTCGTGCCCATTGATAATTAATCCCCGTTCTCACCTCCAGCCCCACACAACCACTGATCTACTTTTTGCCTCCTTAGAGATGCCTTTTCTGGACATTTCATATAAATGGAGTCATCCATATGTATATAATCATACGATATGTAGTCTTTGTGTCTGGCTTCTTTCATTTAACATGATGTTTTTGAGGTTTTTATCCATGTTGTAGCATGTATCAGTATTCCACTCCTCTTTATTGCTGAATAATATTCTCTTGTATGGATCTTGTAGTTTTTATTTTTATTTTTATTTTTTTATTTATTTTTGGCCCTGCTGTGTGGTTTGCAGGATCTTAGTTCCCCAACCAGGGATCGAACCCAGGCCCATGGTAGTGAAAGCTCCGAGCCCTAACCACTGGACCACCAGGGAGTTCCCCTGTAGTTGTTTTTAGACTTAAGTTTAGATGTCCCAAAGGTATAGCCACCTCTTACTGTGTATGCCAGATGTGTCTATGAGTATGTATGGTAGACAGTACCCAAATACAGTCACCAACAATGTCTCCCCTCCCTGTACCCACTCCTTACATTGAGGGGTGGACTCTGTTTCCCCTCCTCCTCTCCCTAGAATCTGGGCTGGCCCTGTCACTTGTCCAATAGATGTAGCAGAAGTAACATCCTGGGACATCTAAGCCCAGTTAAGAGAACTGGCCGCTTCTGCTTCCTTCTCTGAGAAGCCTGGCATCATGCTGTAATGAAGTTAGGGCTAGACTACTGAATGATGAGACAGCACAAGGAGAGAGGCTTTCAACCACAAGAGGCCATCTCAGATGTTCCAGCCCCAGCCAAGCTCTCAGGTGAATGCAGCTCCATGAATGACTGCTGTTACATCATGTGGAACTGAGAAAACACCCAGCTTAGCCCAGGCAACCTATACAAGTAGAGATAATAAATGATTGTCGTTTTAAGCCGCTCAGTTCTGGAGCCATTTTTTATGCAGCAAATCTCAGTTACCTAACCTAAACATAATGATTTGACCAAACTCTTTCTCTTCCATTTTAATTCTTATTGATTTTGTTCTTTCTGAGTGTGTATAGTTGTACTGTATTCTACAGAGATTTCTAATGGGGCTTGGCTTTAATATACTTCCTGGCTATTTGTGGTACATTGAAGAGTTTTATGTCAGTCAACCTGCTTCCTGATATTCACGTGCTGAAATACTGAGACAAAAATTTTTAAATGCTCTGAAGAGAACCACCTAGAGAGCTTTATAAAAATGGATTCTCCAGGGCTTCCCTGGTGGCGCAGTGGTTAAGAATCCACCTGCCAATGCAGGGGACACGGGTTCGAGCCCTGGGCCGGGAGGATCCCACATGTCGCAGAGCAACTAAGCCCGTGTGCCACAACTGCTAAGCCTGCTCTCCAGAGCCCGTGAGCCACAACTACTGAAACCCACACGCCTAGATCCCGTGCTCCGCAACAAGAGAAGCCACCGCAATGAGAAGCCCAGGCACCGCAACGAAGGGTAGCCCCCGCTCACCACAACTAGAGAAAGCCTGAGCGCAGCAACACCCAATGCTGCCAAAAATGAAATAAATAAATAGATCTATTTTTGGGTTTTTTTGTTGTGTTTTTTTTGTTTTTGTTTTTGTTTTTTTTTGCGGTACACGGGCCTGTCACTGCTGTGGCCTCTCCCGTTGTGGAGCACAGGCTCCGGACGCGCAGGCTCAGCGGCCATGGCTTACGGGCCCAGCCGCTCCGCGGCATGTGGGATCTTCCCGGACAGGGACACAAACCCGTGTCCCCTGCATTGGCAGGCGGAATCTCAACCACTGCGCCACCGGGGAAGCCCAATAGATCTATTTTTAAAAAATGGAATCTCCATCCTCCTCTCCAGTCCCTCATTGTGATGGATAAGGAAACAGTTTCCAGCTGCTCGCATAACAGTGTACAAGTTAATTTAATAATCTTACCAGGAAAGCTATTTCAATAACTCAATTACTTCCTGAATTTTGATTAAGGGAAAATCAGCACGTTAAACACTGTGTATAAGGACACAAAATGTATCAAAATATAACCCTTACCCTCAAAAAGTCTAGACTTTAGTTGCAAAAAAAAAAAAAATCATGTCAATATCAGATTAACATTAAATCAGCCTGCTCTCTATGTCGCACAACTCTGAGGGGCACCATTCACAGACAAAATGATGTGGATGATGTCTCTCTGAAGCTGTTTAACAGACTGCACCGGAGACACAAAACTCAGTAATTGTTACATATAAATTATATCTCAATAAAATGAGGAAAGGGAATGCCCCCCTTCACCTGTGGAGAGCCATCTCTGCCCACTCTCCATGAATTAAGTCCATGAGTTATTGTCTCGAAGCTGGCTAATTCGAGGACCATATCCTTCTGGCTGTCACTGAGTCCAAGCCCATTCCCTTTTCTCCACACCCTCTCCAGCATTTATTGTTTGCAGACTTTTTGATGATGGCCATTCTTACCAGTGTGAGGTGATACCTCATTGTAGTTTCTTTTTTATTTTTTTGCTGTACGCGGGTCTCTCACTGTCGTGGCCTCTCCCATTGCAGAGCGCAGGCCCTGGACGCGCAGGCCCAGTGGCCATGGCTCACGGGCCCAGCCACTCCGCAGCATGCGGGATCCTCCCGGACTGGGGCACGAACCCGCGTCCCTGCATCGGCAGGCGGACCCCCAACCACTGCGCCACCAGGGAAGCCTTCATTGTAGTTTTGATTTGCATTTCTCTAATGATTAGTGACAACAAGACAAATATTATTCTCTGTTCTGCAACTTTTTATCTGTGTATGAATGGAAGAGAGTTATACCTTTAAAGGTCAGATCCTTGAGAATGGGTTATCCTGTATATTTTAGGCTATAGGCAACATTCTTAACTTGTAGCAGAAGCAGTAGAATACAAAGGTTAAAGTAAAAGAAACAGAACCAATGTGGAGTCAGATCTGTTCTTCTCTATTACATGGTCACAGTGACTGGCTAAGGAATGGACAGGTGATGCAATCAGAGCCAGTGAGACACAATGTCTAGACTTTTACTGGGACTGTGAGAAAGAGAAACTCTATTTTGGCCACCTCGATTTAGACTGAGAGTATAAGCTTAGAGCTGTTAACAGCCATCTTGCCACCTCACAGGGAAACCCCATCTGAGAAGAAAACAACATATTAGAGAAAACAAACTGGGAACTGTCAAGAGAAATTGGACCCTTGACATTGGATGTCATCAACTGAACATTGGTATGTTGGTAAATTGGATGTTATCAACTGAACATCTCTTTCAAGACACACTTAAAGCTAGTTCCTGTTCTGGACTTCTCTTTCTTTTTTTCTTTATTAATTTTTATTGGAGTGTAGTTGCTTTACTGCACTTTTCAATTCTGTGAGACAAAACACACACACATAAACACACACACGCACACACACAAAGACATACCTTTTACTGTTTAAGCCAGTTTAAGTTGGATTTTCTGTCACTTATAACACATCTTTCTCTCTTTTTGTTTATTTATTTACTTTTGGCTACATTGGGTCTTCATTGCTGCACACGGGCTTTCTTTAGTTGTGGCGAGCGGGGGCTACTCTTCGTTGCGGTGTGTGGGCTTCTCATTGCGATGGCTTCTCTTGTTGCAGAGCACAGGCTCTAGGAGCGTGGTCTTCAGTAGTTGTGGCATGCAGGCTCAGTAATTGTGGCTCACAGGCTTAGTTGCTCCGTGGCATGTGGGATCTTCCTGGACCAGGGCTCAAACCCATGTCCCCTGTGTTGGCAGGCAGATTCTTAACCACTGCGCCACCAGGGAAGTTCCTAATACATCTTTCTTAGAAGCATGTTTTTCACCAATAAAAGGAGGATAATACTTGCTACTGGGCTTTGGTGGGGTCTGAGTATTTTGGAAAGCATAAAGCCTATTCACCTATAAAGTATTATTCCTAATTCCTCTTTTCTGCTCCTGCCTGAGTTCCTCACATACTAATACTTTTGAACATAAAACATAATGCTATACCAAAAGAACATTTTCATTACCGAATATGCCTGTTCTCTGTTCAGGGACTTCTGATCCCATCTGTTCCACGGAATTTTTCATATCATAGAATTCTTTGAAACCAGATCAGCAAAGTTCTGTTTCAACGAACCGTTTGTTCCCTAGGTCATGAAAATAACTTCTGCAAATAAGATCCTATGTTAAAAATGATGTTTCTGAAAACATTTTACCTGTAATATACGCCAACACGCTTTGGATATGAAATCGCCTAGTAAATTTGTTGCTGATGTTTAGTAAATTTTCATTACTGCTAATTAGTTAAGGTCTAAAATCTAAAGTCTATTTCTGGTTTCTTGATCTTGGGACGTGCTGCTCAAAAAAGACACAGCCATGTGGGAAACTGACAATGAAAGCCCTTTGGTCTTTATTCAAACAGCAGAAGATTTTCTTTTCAATAATCAACTGCTCATTTTACTTTTGTACTTCTCTTTTTCCCTCATTTCTGCTTCTCCTTTTTTTCCATGACTCTTAATCCAGCTTTGAAATTTGATTCTTTGATTTGATCCATCTGCAATATTTATTCCTCAAAGCCATCATCAATGCCTTTGCAGAAATTCATCTGATGCCTGTGAACATTAGAAGACAGAGAGATATTAGAAGACAAGGAGATATTAGATGACAGGGAGATTTTAAAAATTAGCAAATAGAAACAATATTTTGGTATGTGAATTCTATCTCAATAAAGCTGTTTATTAAAAAGGAAAAAAAAAAAAGCAATGAGTTAATACTGACCCTGCCCCCAAAGAACCAATACACAATCACATACTGCTTCTCCCCAGAAGAAAACTGTGTCTGGGGTTCACCAGCATAAAGGATGGTGACATTCTTCTCTCGGTATCCAAATAAAACCGAGCAAATCCTCCTTCAAGTGTTACCAGTGAGGCATGTGGACTCACAGTGAGTGGATTGAAATGATAAAGGCACTTCATCTACCAGGATTTAAATGTGCCCTTTAAAGACTAAAATCAATTCCAGTGTCCCTCTTTATACTCTGGTGGTACCCGCGTATACACAGCAAACTAGCCATTAGGAAAGAAGCTTTGCATCTTTCCACATAATCCAAAATGATGGCAAATTATGATGTGGTAATTAAATCAAAACCTTACATAAGAAAAAAAATATCTATGGACTGGATATATTCAAAGCTACCTTCTTTTTAATTTTATTTTCCATTTTTTATGTTTTATCCCACTTCGCCAGTATTCTCTCCTTGTAATTCATTCTCTAGCTAGGCTGAACTTACTGCTGCTTAGAATGGCAGATATGACAGTAAAAAGATGATGTCACCCTTTAGCCAAATTGCACTATTATTACAGAATCCCTTATACTCTCAGTCATTTATCTCTGCCAACATGCTCCGCGGGAAGGTTTTCCAGGGCAGATGTGAGCTCCCTCGGCAACAAAAGTGGTGGAGAATGCACATTCATTTTAAAATCCTGAGAGGTAGAATTTAGTAAATCTTGAGATTTGGGAAATATATTGTGAAAAGGAGGCATCTAATGGCCTTAAATCTGTCCTGACTGAAAACCTCAAAGAATCTTGAGTTTGAAACAATCCCCCAATTTTTTCTCCTTACAGAAATATTTTCATCTAAAAGCATGCTTTTGACCCATGAAAATATTGTGCAGACTAGTCTCTCTTGTAAATATATGCATAGATGCTAAGAAATGATTTTACATTTTAGTTGTCATTTGATTAGGAGTTGGGCAATAATTAGTAAAGGATAACTATGCAAGTTTCCATCAAGTGCACAAAAAACAACTCAAGATCAAATGCAGGCATCAGAGATAAAAGAAGGACTTTTTGAAGAGGAAAGCAAGCAATCAGAGAAACGGTATAAAACAGAAAAAACAACCCAGGAAATGAGAGTAAAAGAGAACCCAGAATAAACTGGGTTCATCTGAGGGATACTTTCCCCCATATCTGCTCTTCCTCTTTTCTTCCCCAATTCTTTGTAGTGGTAGGTTATTTTTTAAAATACATTTTCTGTTTCCTCTTATCTTATTAAAATATAATACACACACAGAGCAAAAATTTCAATAGTATCAATACAAAAAGGGATACAAGGAATGGAAAATTTCTCTCCCATTCCTGACCCCAGCTCCCTAGTATCTGCCTCTCTGTCACCTCAAGAGGGCAAATACTGTTACCCCCTTCCTGAATCTCTTTATTTCTGTGTGTACCATGGATCCCTTAGCTCTCTGCTGAAACCTATGGATGCCCTTCTCAGAATAATGTTTGAAAATAGGTAAAATGAAGTACAGAGTATTACAAAGGAAACCAATTACATTGAAATATGATTCTACCCAGGAAGGCCTTAGGGATCCCTGAGCTCTAGGATAAGAGCCTCTGCTCTTACAGGGTTCTTGTGCATGTACAATCATGTATATGTCCATATCTATCCTTTCCCACAAATGGCATCAGGCCTTCTGCAGTGGATGCTGCTGGAGCTCTGCCCACATCCCCCGTACAGCCAGTGCATCCATCTTCTGGCTGCTGTGAGTGTTGGCGGTTAATGGTTCACAGCTGCCCCCTTCTACAGGGAATCGTCCTCCCCATGCCCAAACTGTGGCATGCCCAGCCAACACCGGGGTACCAATGGTTGGCTGACTCCTAGTGCAATTCAAGCTCCAGAGCTCCACGTGGGATCAGGCTAAAGATGATATCCATTAAGACCATCCCCTTAGGGTTTCCCTGGTGGTGCAGTGGTTAAGAATCCGCCTGCCAATGCAGGAGACACGGGTTCGAGCCCTGGTCCAGGAAGATCCCACGTGCCGCAGAGCAACTAAGCTTGTGCGCCACAACTACTGAGCCTGCGTTCTAGAGCCCACAAGCCACAACTACTGAGCCCATGTGCCACAACTACTGAAGCCCGCTTGCCTAGAGCCCGTGCTCCGCAACAAGAGAAGCCACCACAATAAGAAGCCTGCGCACCGCAACGAAAAGTAGCCCCTGCTCGCCGCAACTAGAGAAAACCCATGTGCAGCAACAAAGACCCAATGCAGCCAAAAATAAATTTATTTATTTGTTTGCTTGTTTGTTTGTTTTAAAAAAGACCATCCCTTTAGCTTTTTCCCCTGCACTACCCCATCCCTCGTGCCCCTGGGAGCAATCCCCCCTAAAAGCCCAGGAATCCCTGTCTCAGTCTCTGCTTTCAGAAATCCTGACTCAAGGCACGCACTCACCGTCCCTTACCTTGACTTTTCTATTTATCGATATTTTGCTTTTTTAAAAATATATATTTATTTATTTGTTTGTTTGTTTATTTGGCTGCGCACTCGAGATCTTCGTTGCAGTGTGTGGGATCTAGTTCCCTGACCAGAGATGAAACCCGGGCCCCCTGCATTGGGAGCATGAAGTCTTAACCACTGGACCACCAGGGAAGTCTCATATGGATTTTTTTTCCATATCGATTTTTTTGAAAGACATTCCATATCAGTATACACGGATCTGTATACATGGATTCTTTTAACAGCCACATACCAATCCACTCAATGGATTTACCATAATTAATTTAGCATATTTCCAGCACAGTAATTTCCAATAGTTCCTCTCCGAGAACTTAAAAATCTAATTTTTAGGGCTTCCCTGGTGGCGCAGTGGTTGAGAGTCCGCCTGCCGATGCAGGGGACACGGGTTCGTGCCCCGGTCCGGGAAGATCCCACATGCCGCGGAGGGGCTGGGCCCGTGAGCCATGGCCACTGAGCCTGCGCGTCCGGAGCCTGTGCTCCGCAACGGGAGAGGCCGCAACAGTGAGAGGCCCGCGTACCGCAAAAAAAAAAAAAAAAAAAAAATCTAATTTTTACATGTTTAAATGTAGTTACTGACTTACCACATTTTAAGCACAAACGGTCCATGACTTAGGATTTTTCAGCTTTACGATGGTGAGCAAGAGATACACCATTCAGTAGAAACTGATTGGGAGTTTTGCATTTTGATCTTTTCCGGGGCTAGAGATATATGGCCCGATGCTCTCTAGTAATGCTGGGCATCGGCAGCAAGCTCAGTGCCCAGTCAGCCCCTGATCACAATCAATACACTTACAACCATGCTGTACCCATAAACCCATTCTGTTTTTCACTTTCAGTGCAGTATCCAATAAATTACATGAGTTATTTAACACTTTATTATAAGAGAGATTAGAAGATTTTGCCCGACTACAGGCTAATGTTAAGTGTTCTGAGCACCTTTGAGGTAGTCTAGGCTAAGCTGTGCTGTTGAAAATGCATTTTCAACAAACGATATTCTCAACATAACCCCATTGTAAGTTGAGGAAGATCCGTAACTAATTAGTTGTTGAGGAGTCTTTCTTCGACTTCATTAGCCACAAAACTTTAGAACCTTGCTATCTTTTTGGAAGAAAGCTTTATTCTCAAAGCAATCTATATTTCAATTTGACAAACTGTAAAGACTCCGTTAGCTCCTAACCCTTGCATCTCTCAACGCCCCCCTACAGCACCAGCCTCTAGCACCAGATCAAGGAACACTCTCCGTTCTAAACAGGAGAAAAAACAGGCCCCGCAAATGCGTCACTTGGACCCGCGAATCTTTGGACCTCAGGTGCTTACCTCCCCACCAGCAAGAGGAGTAGATGCTTCTCTGGAATCTGGTAAGAAACTGCTGGATCCCCGTGCTCTCACACACCACCTCACCAAGGAACCTGCTCCCAAGGACAGCACCGCCTAATCTCCCAGGGGGAAGAGAAGCGGTTCCTCTCTGCCCCTCCCATTGAAAGGTGGTTCCCCTCCCCCCTCCCAGGGTAGCACTTGGGGGTGTTTGAGGCTGACCCTCACCTTTCAAACAGCCTTCCCATGTGTAGGAATTTCCCCCAGTGTAAATTCCCCTTCCCCAGGACAGAAACCAGGACTCACTCTTCCCGCCCAGCAGTTGCTCTTAGTGTGCAGGATGATAAACCCAGAAGAGAGCAACGCAAGGAAGCAGGCGCTGCTCAGAATGCTAGTTCTGAGCAGAATGGAAGAGAGCCCTGAAGATCCCCAGGTGGGCCGTGGCAGTAGGGTCTCTGCTGGCTTCGTTCCACGGGGTAAGTTCTGTTGCTCGCGTCTAAGAATTAAGACTGATAATTTAATTCACGTTTGTTTTTCTTTCCCTCAGAGGCTCCCCTCTCCTCCAACCATGAAAAGATGCTTGATTTCACTCAAAATCAGAGAAATGCAAAACAAATCAAGGGAAATACTGTTTTCTACCTACCAGATTGACAAAGATGAAAAAGTTCAATGAACTATAGATACATTGGTGTGAACGTGGGAAAACGTGCTGCCAGTGGGAGAATAAACAAGTACAACCTTTACAAAGAGAATTGGGCTATGAGCTATCAAGCGTGAATGCAAAACCCTTGACCCAGCAATGTCACCAACAGGAATTTATCTAATAGAGGCAAGCAAACTTTTTCTTTAAAGGAACAGGTAGTAAGTAGTTTAGGCCTCCAGGCCAGGTATCACTGCTGCAATTACTCAGCTCTGCTGCTGTAGTCTGAAAGCAGCCAACAGACATTATGTAAACAAGTGGGCATGGCTGTGTTGCAATAAAACTTTATTTAAAAAAACAAATGGCACGTTGAATTTGGCCTGCAGGTTATAGATTGCCAAGCCCTGCTAGGTACCCTTGAACAAAAAACAAAAACATATATACTGTATTCTTCATAGCAATAGCCTAAGAATGGAAACCACCTTGATGTCCATCAAGAGAGGACTGGATAAGTAAATTATAGCACAGCCATTCAACAGAATACTTGCAGCCACTAAAAAGAAGGAGGCAGCTCTATGTGCACTGATAAGGATTAATATCCAAAATTTATCAGATTTTTTAATAAATTAAAACAAAATTTTTTTTTACAATTCTTTGCATTGGGTTTATTGGACAACACCATATTGAATATCTTTAATCCCAGAATCTGCTTATTCTTTTTTTAATTGAAATATAGTTTCTGTACAATATTATACAAGTCACAGGTGTACAATATAGTGATTCATAATCTTTAAAGGTTATACTCCATTTATAGTTATTATAAAATATTGGCTATATTCCCCATGTTGTACAATAGATCCTTATTACTTATTTTATACCTAATAGTTTGTACCTCTTACTCTCCTACCCCCATGTTGCCCTTCCCCTTCAAATTTTTTAAAATGCAAGGTAGGGCTTCCCTGGTGGCGCAGTGGTTGAGAGTCTGCCTGCCGATGCAGGGACGCAGGTTCGTGCCCCGGTCCAGGAGGATCCCACGTGCCGCGGAGTGGCTGGGCCTGTGGGCCGTGGCCGCTGGGCCTGCGCGTCCGGGGCCTGTGCCCCGCGGCGGGAGGGGCCACAGCAGTGAGAGGCCCGCGTACCGCAAAAAAACAAAAACAAACAAACAAACAAATAAAATGCAAGGTAGAGAGCAGGGTAGAATATAATTCCATTTTTTGTAAAAATTATATATATATATATAATTAATATTTACACATATATATATTTGCTTATCCAGGCATTGCACATATCTGATGGACACAAATGAGACTGGGGAGGGAAACTAGATGGCTGGGGGACAGGAGCGTGAGGGAGACCTTTTTTCACCGTATGCCCTTTTGTGCCCTTTCAATTTTATACCATGTGCTTTACCAATAAAGAACAAATAAATGCAATTTAACTTTTTTAATGCATATACTTTTTTAGTAGTGTTCTGGATCACCAAGTATAAACAGGAAAATAAAGCAGGGCTCTGGACAGCAGACCTAGATATTTCCAAAGTCCCCTCCCGTGCCCAGGGGCTGCATGGTGTCCATCAAAGAGCATCACAGAGGGAATCAGGAGACTTGGCTTCAAGTCCAGCCTCTGTTACCAACCCTCTGTGCTGCCCTGGACCAGTCACCTCATCTCTCTGATCATCCCTTTCCTCTTTGGTAAAATGGAGGCAATGGTACTTTTGAGCTATGTGATATAAAATAATGTTATTGTTATTGTGGAACTCTATTAATGTCTCTGGGTCTCTTTCCTAATCTACAAAATCAGAAAGTTGGATAAAATGAGACTTTAACTCTCAAATACATTATCCTGTTAATAAACAAAGTTGTCATTTACAAGAATTCAGGCAGGGTCATGAGCTTGGCAAACAAATGAGGATCTCTTTTTGCTTATCTCAAGAGAGTGACCTCCAAGTCCAAAAAGAAAATAAGATATATGTTTACACTTAGAGATCCAGGAGGTGGGAAAGGGCTGCCTTCTTCCAAGGATACCACCTCTTGTTTCCTTGGCCCAGCTAACCCAGCGGTTGTCAGCCAGGCAACTTCACTTTTTTTTTTTTTTTTAAGCTGCCACTGGATACAGAACAAGCTCTGTTGGAAAAAAAAAAAAAAAAATTAGGAAATGTCACTCACAAAGAGGGATGGATACATTAACAGTGTCAAATAATAGACTCTAGGGCTGACAAAGAAATGGAGGGGCCATGCAGGGAGGGCCCCCTGCCCCATCCTGACCTCTGGCCTTTGCTAAGAGCTATCATTTGTATTGTTTCAGGAACTCCAGGGAAATGACAGGGTGGTGATAAGGAAGAGCAGCTTTGCAGTATCCTCCTATTTCTGAGAATTTCTGGTTACTGTTAAACAAAAGTTTGGAGAAGTTAAACTGACAGGAAATAACACACGTGTTGAGTTATAAGGTGGCAAATGTTGTGAAATCCGTCTTCAGAAAAGTTCAGCTGGACGAGAGTGTGCTGATGTGATAAGGAGCAGAGCTCCCGACACCATCTCAGCTGGTGGAAGACTCTTTTCCTTTCCTTCCTCATTTCCGTGGGCTTGGGATAACCACCCAGCCACTCTGTAAAGAATGTTGCAAAGGCTCTTCATGTCCCTGGCTTCAAAGAACGTTTTACTCCTGAATAAACCATGTTTGTCCTCTCAATCTTAGAACGAAGGCAGCCAATCCAATCTCAGACATTTTAACAAATCAACGACTCTCCCTGGACATGCAGAGAGCATGGTGGGTATACACATCCAAAAATGATGGACTGAGACATGAGAGAAGGGATGTGGGCCTCAAAGCTGCAGAGGAAAAAGAGGGTGGGATTTCAAATGTGAATTAAAGGATTATACTTTCTCTATGAGAGGTGGGAGGAAATAGTTTTTACCTAAATGATGCAGGACATAAGGGTTTGCTAAAAAATTTTGGTGGACTATGGGACAAGCAGAAATAGGATGGAACAAATGAACCGATCTATGAAACAGAAACAGACTCACAGACATAGAGAATGGACTTGTGGTTGCCAAGGGGGAGGGTGTGGGGGACGGATGGACTGGGAGTTTAGGTTAGTAGATGCAAAAACTCTTACATATAGAATGGATAAACAGCAAGTTCCTACTGTACAGCACATGGAACTATACTCAATATTCTGGGATAAACCATAATGGAAAAGAATATATAAAAGAATGTATATGTGTGTATAACTGAGTCACTTTGGTGTACAGCAGATATTAACACAATATTGTAAATCAACTATACTGAGAATTCCCTGATGGTCCAGTGCTTAGGACTCAGCACCCTCACTGCTGCGGCCCAGGCTCGATCCCTGGTCGGGATCCCACAAGCTACACTGCACGACCAAATTTAAAAAAAAAAAAAAAAAAAAACTATACTTCAATAAAAAATAATTAAATAATTTTCTAAAAAATTTTTTAAAAAGAGATCAGCAAGCGAGGAGGAAGGGGGCTTCCCTGGTGGCGCAGTGGTTAAGAATCCTCCTGCCAGTGCAGGGACACGGGTTCAAGCCGTGGTCCAGGAAGATCCCACATGCTGCAGACCAACTAAGCCCATGCACCACAACTACTGAGCCTGTGCTCTTAGAGCCCACAAGCCACAACTACTGAGCCCGCGTGCTACAACTACTGAAGCCCACACGCCTAGAGCCCATGGTCCGCAACAAGGGAAGCCACCGCAATGAAAAGCCCACACTCCGCAACGAAGAGTAGCCCCTGCTCGCTGCAACTAGAGAAAGCCCAAGTGCAGTAATGGAGACCCAACGTAGCCAAAAATAAATTAATTTAATTTAATTTAATTTAAAAGAGAGAAGCAAGGGTGGGAGGGAAGGATGGAAGGAAAGAAGAAGATGGATATATACCTATGCTCAGAAAATGTACTAGGTAGAAATATATCGATGTATTAATAACAGGGAGTGAAACTATGGGAGATTTTTTCTACTTATGGATTATCTGTGTTTTTTACAATGACCATACATTAGTTTCTGTTCATTTGTAGGTAATGATATCATGCAAAGGAGAACTACTTATTTCTGGTGAACCAATTATATTTACAAGTACTTTAAATAATTTTCATGGAGTTCAAAAAAATAGAAAGGAAGAAAGAAATAGGATGGAAAAGAGAAAAGAAATCAGAGTTTGGAACAGAGAAAGGTTTGTTGCAAAGGCCAAGCAAGGAGAACAGGTGGCTGTGGATTTGTCATTTAGCTGATGTATTACAATGAGCGTATAATGAGACTCAAGGTCTATGGGAAGTGGAATCTTCCACTCTCTTGGGCCTAGTTGGTTCTAACCAGTTTTTATAATATCCTCAACAGCTGTGTCATTCTTTTAATGGTTATGCCCTGCCCTCTTCTTTTCTGTCTCACAGGGGAGCCATAAGAGACAGTAGCAGTAGAGCTGCCACAATCCCCAAAGGGATAATGGGAAGGAGAGCTTGCCTGAAGCCAGAAATGTTACCAAACTCAGTTTCAGCTGCTCAACGCTTGAAAGCCAAGTGTTGGTTGGAAAGAAAAGGAAAGGTCACTTTATTGAGGAGGCCAGCAGCCTGCAGAGAAGGTGGATTCATGTCCAAAAACCAACTCAGAAGATTCTGCTTGACCAAGAAAGTTTTGTAAAGGGAAGTCAATCATTTGGGGAGGGGTCAGAGTCTTCCACTGTGTGCAGACTTTCTTCTGATTGGTTGGTGGTGAGGTAGTAGGGCGGTGTTCCGGGAATCTGTGCTCAGTGTGAAGTTGCCATCCTCCACCTGAGTGGAGGCCTTAGTTCCTGCAGACCTCAAAGGTACTGTTTATGTATCTTCTTTGAGGAAGAACTAGAATGCTGCCCCAAGGCTGCACTATTGTTTTTTGATTGTTCCTTCTTTGTTTCTGCATTCCCTTCCCTGATAAGCAAATTTGAATCACCCTTTGGAACTCAAGGAAGGTCAAGAAAGGTGAATGAAGCCTATTTCCTACAAAGAAGAAACAGGAGGACATGGAAAGGATTTGTACCCAGGAGGGCCCCACAGGGTCCTGCTCCATTTCAGAAAGAGAGAGAGTTGTACAGAGCGGGCCACCTAGACAAGAGCAGTGACATTCTGCTGAGGGACACAGTGGCCTCTGGCAAACTCACGGGAAGAAAATGAATGCCCTGACCCCATGTACCTCTCTCCCTCCCTCCCATCTCCTGAAGAAGGTCAGAAAACAGCCGTCTTTGATGTAATCCATGCAGGACAACCTCACAGGGCAGGGACCAGTATGGAGAAAGGTGGAAACTAGATCTAAAGGGGCACAATGAAGAAATTCAACCCCCCTTTGCCCAGCCAAACAACTTCAGATTCTATCCCATGTGTAGGAAAGGCAGATAATTTAAGAAAAAGCTATAAGGAATTTGGAACATGTTTCTTTCTTCCTGAATGTGAGTTTAAATCATGAGTTGCTAAGCCAAAATCTCCACTCTAAACCCTACAAAGCATAGATTACAATAATGCCAACCCAATAAAAAGCCATTTACTAAAGATCAGAAATGTTGAATAACTCAGTTCTTTGTAAACCCGAGTGCCCTACTATAAACTTTCAAATGTTACAGATGACCTTTTGAGATTATACAGGAGTTATAAGAACAAGGCAAGTAAAGGAATGATAATAGGGGCAGATACATAGTTCATGGAACATTTCTTCTATTTTCCATCTTCTATCTCTGACAAGAAGAAAGATTATTGGACAAAAAATAGTAGAACAAGCATTCAGATGAGAGACCGAAAAATCCAAACTGTTAGAGAGATTCTAAGCACCTGGATTCACTGCCACAGTGTAAACCTTCTGGTCCTGACAAACTACATCCCAGCCTACTACTGGAAGAACTTGGCGATAAAATGAGCTACTGTTTGTTATCTCAAAAGAATCTTAGAAACTGGGTCAGGGATGGATGACAATTCTCAGACAGGTTATCAAACACAATACTGAACACAGAGAGAGGAACGGAGAGCACTTAAACATGCCTAGGAGTCAGGAAGGACAAGTCAAGATTTAATAAGTTCACAGCACTTCCTTTCTTTTTTTTTTTTTTTTTGCGGTACGCGGGCCTCTCACTGTTGTGGCCTCTCCCGTTGCGGAGCACAGGCTCCGGACGCGCAGGCTCACCGGCCATGGCTCAGGGCCCCAGCCGCTCTGCAGCATGTGGGATCTGCCTGGACCGGGGCACGAACCCGTGTCCCCTGCATCGGCAGGCGGACTCTCAACCGCTGCGCCACCAGGGAAGCCCAGCACTCCCTTTCTTATCCATACTCTGCCAGATTAGTAAATCAGAGAAAGTTGTTGACACTCTGCTTCATCATTTGAGCTCAGCATTTGACAGAGACCCTCACCTTGTGAACAAGATGGAGGAATGTGGCCCAGAGATCACAAAGACAGATGCTAATTATGAATCAGTATCAGCCCAGAGTCTGCGGTGCCACGGAATTCTGTCTTCAGCCTTGAACTGCTCACTGAGTAATAGCTGAGTGTACAGCTGACTTGCTTTTCTTCTTCTTCGACAGCTGGAGAGGTAGCCAAATACCTTGAATGGAAGAGTGTGGACCCAAAGCCTATAACAAACCAAATTTAACAATAAAAATCTTAATTGGAATAGGGCTTCCCTGGTGGCACAGTGGTTGAGAGTCCGCCTCCCGATGCAGGGGACACGGGTTCGTGCCCCGGTCTGGGAAGATCCCACATGCCGCAGAGTGGCTGGGCCCGTAAGCCATGGCCGCTGAGCCTACATGTCTGGAGCCTGTGCTCCGCAACGAGAGAGGCCACAGCAGTGAGAGGCCCGCATACCGCAAAAAAAGAAAAAACAAAACAAAAAACCTTAATTGGAATAAATGCAAAACCCTACACTTACATTTTTTGATGCATAAGAATAGAATCAGAAAAACATGACTAGGCTTCCAATTAAACACGGTGGGTTTTACTTCTTGCTTTTTATTTCTTCTCTCTTTCAGAAGCTACCAAAATGACAATAGATAATTTATAATAAAATTAAAAATCACAAAAACAAAGAGAATTAGAGAGGAGAAATAGAGAAGAGGAGATGTAAGCAGTAATTTGAAAGATGGAAAGCCAATAGTAACTGATTTGGCAAAACCCACCACCAAAGTGCTTGCCAAGAGGGATGCCAATGAGAATGAAGCCAGCTCATCTCTAAGAACCCTGGAAAGACCTAGGACCAGGAGGCCCCGTACTGCAGCAGGGAGTGATGAAGCCCAGAGTGGGAAGAAGAAGTATGTGAACACATGAATAGAATGACTGTTTCATGAGAGTATGTTTCCATTCTCTGAAGAGGTTCGAGAAGAATTTAGACAACCGCTAATCAAATATATTGTAAGAGTGGGAACTCCCTGGCGGTCCAGTGGTTAGGACTCTGTGCTCTCACTGTCAGGGGCCTGGGTTCAATCCCTGGTTGGGGAATTAAGATCCCCCAAGCTGCACTGTGTGGCCAAAAAATATATATATTCTTTCTTTTTTTTTTTTTTTTTTTTTTTTTTATTCAAGCTTTGGGTAGAACTTGCCTTGAATGACCTTTAAGTCCCATCACCTCTGAAATCCTGTGATTCTAATCCTGTGTAGACAGGATTCCGACAGATTTTGGTAACTTCTGCATGTAGTTCCTGTAAGAATCCTAGAGGTGGCACTGTGGCATAAAATGAGACTCAGCAATGGCTACTACCCGATTCTCCTGGGCTTATACTATTGTCTATGGTAACAAGTAATAACTAGAATGTTTCTGAATTTTAAAAAATCAGAAACCTGAACTCATAGGTTCAGAACACCTAGGTACACTAGTTCTAGTGACGCATGAACCTTTGTGTGCGTTAGTTTGTCACTCTTCTCAGCTCCGGCCTTCTGCCTTATTCATATCTCAGCTGTGACACTTCTCTTCACCATATTTGTCATTCTAGGACAGCAAAACAAGTCATACACCAAAGCAACAGCTACTTTTCATCCCAAGTGTCCTGCCTCATTATGTGTACCCTTTACCTCAGGGTTCCTGGGAGTGTGGGGCTCTACACGCTTTATCACCCTTGATTTAAAAAATAAGAAAAACAAAACAAAAACCTTATTTTTTCAGTACAAGTTTAGGCCAGTATCTCAGATATGATTGTCTCTCATCCTCTTCCAATTTCCACAGCTAAAGATTTATGCTCTGCTTCTTAAAAGCTAATTACTTAATATCTAACTCTTCCTGACAAATTTTGTCACTCGTCAAAACTATAAAGTTTGGTTTATTTCTTTTATCTGCTTCAGATTTATAAAGTCCATGGGGAATTTCTGCTCCTCACCAAGGAATATCTCCATCAACTCCATAGATTCAGAAAACTCTGCTCCTACATTCACATCTCAATTCCAGTAAAACTTAACATTTGGAATCTATAAAACTGTCAAATCCACTAACTTTTGGCATAACTGGCCTCTTCCAACCCACTGATGGGGGAGGGGTAAGGTTAAATGCCGTTAGTCCAACCAAAAACCCAGACTGCCTTTTTTAATGTTGGGTCTAGTCTAGCTGATAAAAAATTGTGAGTTGAGTGGAAAAAGAAAAATAATCCATACTTAGTTTTTGTTATCTTCACTAGTTTGTTGTATTTTTTAGATTCCACATATAAGGGTTAGGGTAGGAGATTAAGAGGTACAAACTATTATGTAAAAAATAAGCTACAACATGAGAAATATACCCAATATTTTATAATAACTATAAATGTAGTATAACCTTTAAAAATAATCACTATATTGTATACCTGTAAATTATATAATATTGTACACCAAGTATATTTCAATTAATAAAAAAGATATGTGATCACCAAATGCAAAAACAAAAAAACCACTCATTCTTTTAGTGACTAAATTTTCAATGGTAATGGCATCCTTGCCCCTTATTCCAAGTATGTGTCCTAACTGCCTTGGCCCTTTATAGGGTCAGGCCCTCAATATCTGATTGACTTCGGTTGTTTTGTTTGTTTTCTCAAGTGTCCTTTCTACTAATTTGATCTGAACCAAAGAATATGATGTAGTAGCTCACAACATTTTCCAAGTGTCCTAATTCTTATACCAACTTTCTAGACTTGATCTTTCTCTCCTTCTCTAGAGAGAACAGAAATAATTTATTTCCTATTTAGAGCAATTAGTAAGCACTTACAGAAACATCGTTGAATTGTTTGTCTCACAAAAGGAAGGGTAGCACCTGGCTAGTTAGTCCTCCAACTAAATCATTTCTATGGTTTCAAAAATATTCTTAGCATTGCCAACATTTGTGCAAGTGAGTACCCATTCCACCTCCATACCACAAAATGGAAAACTTTCAAAGGAGTACTGTGCATTGGGGCATACACGTTTGTTTTAAATTTCTTACCATGTTCATTCTACATACTTAAACCCTTAAGTGGCTTACAAAAGAGGAGTGCTGTAGTGATCCTTGTAATCTACTGCTATGAGGCAAATTACAGAGTGTGTTGAAAAGCAAAGAATTTAAACTTTGTGGATTCAGATTCAAATTCAGCCTTCGAGCCCCCATTTGAGCCAAATTCATTAATGCTGTGTTAAAACTGTGTGCTGGGAGACCCTAAGGATGAAACAAACCAGTGTCTCCGTGCGTAATTCATGCATTTTAAATATAGCTGTGGTGCTGAGCCAATGAGAGTCTGTCACAACTCAGCCAAGGAAAAGCCACTATACTTCAAACTCCCAGTTTGGGCTTTTTGTTTATAACAGCCCCTCCCAACTTTCCCTCTCCTCTATAAGAGAGTTCCCTCTCCTTTGCTTTAGCGGACTTGCACGTGGTTCACCATAGCTGTGTGTCCTGAATTGCAATTCTTTTCTTCTTCTGAATAAATCCATTTTGTTGGTTAAATAAATAAATGAATAAATATAGCTGTGGCTTGCGTCACACCAGGATGAGGGAGAAGCTTCCAAAGCTGATGAAAGAGCTGCTCCAGGAAACATAAAACGTCTCAGTTTCAAAGGCAAAAAAAAAAAAAAATCAACAACTTGAGCCTATACTTGCTTCAAGAAAATCTGCAGTGAAAATTAAAACAAACAAAAACAGCTTAACAGATGCTCCAGAATAAGTTTTCCATTAGGGCACATGGAGGGTTGTTAGGTCTCTCTAAACGTCTACTCAAAAAGGCCTACAAAGATTTCCCCAACTCGTGACTGTTCTGGTGTTTGTCTCCTGAGGTTTATAGTAAAAATAAGGCTAGAAGTATGAAGATAAGAACTTTGACTAGGGTTCTATGAGATTATATCGTGTGAAGTGTAATTTTATATAGTATTTTATTGTGTTGCCTGCTTGGTCAATTTATAAACAATTTGGAAAGCTTAATACTGTACAAATACATTTCTTTGGGTCACTTCTCTAAAAAGAAGTCAAGCCCCAAAGTAAGAATATCACCTCCCTATTTTACTTTTGTTTCTATGAGAAGCCAAGATTCAGCTTGCTTCACTTCCATTTACAGAAACATTTCCATGTTCACATCCATCACAGGAAGGATTTGACTGGGCTTCTCTGGTGGCCCAGTGGTTGAGAATCTGCCTCCCAATGCAGGGGACACAGGTTCGATCCCTGGTCTGGGAAGGTCCCACATGCCGCGGAGCAACTAAGCCCATGTGCCACAACTACCGAACCTGCGCTCTAGAGCCTGCATGCCACAACTACTGAGCCCATGTGCCGCAACTAGAGAAGCCACTGCAGTGAGAAGCCTGCACCTCAAAGAAGAGTAGCCCCCTCTCACTGCAACGAGAGGAAGCCCATGCGCAGCAACAAAGACCCAACACAGCCAAAAATAAATAAATAAAATTTTTTTAAAAAAAAGAAGGATTTGACTTATGAATTGTGCATAAAGTTAAAACATACAAAGAGTGCCAGAAGGCCTGTGTGTATTAGGTTTTTTGGTGTCAAGGCAACTTCGAGTGCTAGGGGATTTACTGCATGTTACACATGGGATTAAGAAAAACAGCAATCTGGGCTACAATGGCCAGGCATCATGGGGCCCCGTCGAGCAGGACAGCAGGTGCTACAGGGCATGGGAGGCAGTTCTCAGAACTAAAAGGCACCAATGCAGCAGCAGTGACGAGGGTCCCAGGTTGCCAGGCTGACTCCTGGGCAGCTGTGTTCACTGACTCTCCAACCTTACGGTGACTCAGCAACTCTTTCTCCGTTTGTCCAGCTTAACTGCTATCATCCAACCACTTCACTCTAAACATCTTTTCTCTACCTCGTAGCTTACATTACTCATGGCTTCTGCTAGTTCATGGTTCTACGTCCTCTTGGCATCTACGTACTGCCCTCCATGGTTGGGGGAACCCAGATCTGCTTCTGTTACCAATTGCTTGTCTCTTTCCCTTTATTGCCAGCACAAATTCTTGAGAGAGAAAACTTGCTTGATTTAGTTAGCAACTATAGGCCACCTTATAGGCCTCTAGCCCAGTGGTTCTCAAATGTGGGTATGAAATTACCAAGAAGGTTTATTAAAACACAGATTGCTCAACACCACCCCCAGAGTTTTCTGATTCGGTAGATCTCTAAATCTCTAGTGGGATCCAATAATTTGCATTTCTAACAGATCCCCAGGTGATTCTGATGCTTCTGATCTAGAGATAACACTTCGAAAGTCCCTGCTGTAGCTATAGATTGATGGTCCTGGAAAAAGATGCCCTTCAGCTGTAGGTAGGGGGATAAGTGATATGATTTAGAACATGGCCACCTATAAATAAGGACCTTACCACTGCCAGTTTCCTCAGCAATAGACTTTGGACAGAAGACTTTTAATATGGCCTGTGGATAGGCAGGCATACTCTGACATTTTCCCTGTCCACTACTTTTTCTTTTTTTCTTTTTTTCTGACAAAGCAAGAGACGTTATTGGGAAAGGGCACACGGGCGGAGGGTCCACTCTTTTTCTAAGTGAGGTTCTACCGCATTCATTGAATGCCTCCTATGTGCCACACCTTCAATGTATTACCCTGAAGATACAAAACCAGGTCATTTTAACTTATAATAACCAAGGACTCAGCTAAATCATTTTAATAACGTAAAAATCAAGATAAATGTTTGGGTTCCCTTTTGAATATAAAGACACATCAAAAGAAAACTACAATAGCACAAGGAACTCTACCGGGTACTCTGTAATGGCCTATATCGGAAAAGAATCTAAAAAAGAGTGGAGATGTGTAAGTGTATAAGTGATTCACTTTGCTGTACACCTGAAACTAACACAACATTGTAAATCGACTATACTCCAATAAAAATTAATAATAAAAAAGAAAACTACAGAAATTCTAGCGTTTCCATTCCAATCATACTATTGATAGAGACAAAAGACTAAAAGGTGCAAAAGCAAGAAAAGCACATTCAAAAAAATAATTAAGTTGAAAGAATTAGTTACAAATGACTCACAGTAAAACCAAAGTATATTATGATAAAAACAAACTAGGCTCTGTGCTCTCAAAACCCAGCTGCACGCGGAGTCAGGTGAGCACATCTGAAGAGGAGGAGGTGTCCAGCAGATCTGCTAGAGGCAGGAAAAAGCCAGATATATACAAGTTTTAGAAAAGGTCACATTTAACCAACCTGTAAAGCGGGTACTGTGAAGAATAGTTTGTACTGTTTTTCCTTGACAGGAGAACCCCAGAAAATCAGGCCACAAACCTACCTCTTTCCCTAGTCATTCCAGGTTGCAGGGACCTCCCTTCCCTTTTCTAGCTATTTTTGCAGCACTCACTGCCTAAATCCACCGTGGATTGTGTTGTGTTATATCGCCCTCTAGCGGTTTCAAAAATTTCTCATCACCCTTTTTTAAGGGTAGTATTTATCACAGGGCCACACAAACACATGGTGCTTAACAAATGTCTATTAAATGGACTAAAATGAGTGACAGAGAGCCTACAAAACAATTGCAACCAGATAAGATGACCTACCTCAGCTCCCCTGGGAGAATGAGTACTCTCCCAGGCAGAAGTATTTCAGGCTCAGGTTACTTATGCCATCACTGACTTTCCTTTAAAATAGATGATACAGGACTTTTCTGGTGGTGCAGTGGTTAAGGCGCGGCTCTCCCAATGCAGGGGGCTGGGGTTTAATCCCTGGTCAGGGAACTAGATCTCACACGCATGCCGCAACTAAGAGTTCACGTGCCACAGCTAAGGAGACTGCCTGCTGCAACTAAGACCCAGCACAACCAAAATAAATAAAACTATGTTTTTAAAAAATAAATAAATAATAAAGGAGATAATGCAGTACAGTTTGCCACTGCCTCTTGTACAGTTTCAAGAAAATCCAATGTAACTTTGGGAAGTACGATAGCCTGAGAGCGCAAAAATTCCAAAAATGATAACTACAAGTTTTCTATTGATAAGAACAAATACAGTGTCTTCCCTGGTGGCGCAGTGGTTAAGCATCTGCCTGCCAATGCAGGGGACACGGGTTTGAGCCCTGGTCAGGGAAGATCCCACATGCCGCGGAGCAACTAGGCCCGTGCGCCACAACTACTGAGCCCGCGTGCCACAGCTACTGAAGCCTGTGCGCCTAGAGTCCATGCTCTGCAACAAGAGAAGCCACCGCAATGAGAAGCCCGCGCACCTCAAAGAGAAGCCCGCGCACCTCAAAGAAGAGTAGCCCCCACTCGCCACAACTGGAGAAAGCCTGCGCACAGCAGAGAAGACCCAACACAGCCATAAATAAAAAATAAAGTTTAAAATAAAAAGAACAACTACAAGTGGTTGAAGCTGGTCTCTATTGCAGAATATTGTGACCAAAAGGCACTTCGGAGTGAGCCTTCACCTCCCAGTCGTGTTCGAATAACACCTCACTGAATAAGGAAACTATGTAAGTTTATAGCTCATTAATATTTTTTTTTTTTACCCGGCAAAATGAATTTGTTTGGAAATAGCAGAGGAATTGCAATTTGTGACGTGCAAACCATAGGCAAGTCCCTCCTTAATCTTTCTTTTGTGTCAGCTTGATATATTGTGTGTTTGGGTTTTGATTTTTCTATTTATTTATTTATTTATTTATTTATGGCTGTGTTGGGTCTTTGTTGCTGAGCGGGGGCTACTCTTCATTGTAGTGCTCGGGCTACTCGTTGCCGTGGCTTCTCTTGCTGTGGAGCACTGGCTCTAGGTGTGTGGGCTCAGTAGTTGTGGCATGCTGCTCTAGAGCACAGGCTCAGTAGTTGTGGCTCGTGGGCTTAGTTGCTCTGTGGCATGTGGGATCTTCCCAGACCAGGGCTCAAACCCATGTCCCCTGAATTGGCAGGTGGATTCTTAACCACTGCATCACCAGGGAAGTCTGGTTTTGATTTTTCTTTTTTCTTTATGTATCTATTCACCATTCAGTAGGTGTTTATTGTTCTGCTATGTGCAAGGCACCCTGATGTCAGTTTGGGGAGGAGCTGGAGATGCAAATGAGATACACCCTTGCTTTCAAACTGCTTACCCTGTAGAGAGAAAGCAAAATACACATAGAAAGTGAGAGAAAGGGAGTTCAAGGAGTTCAAGAAAGGACAAGTCTCCTCTGAAATAATTCTTTTTAAATGTATGGCACCTGTCTTTCACTCCTGATTGAAGACCGCTCAACAGCAAACAAACCACAGCAAATTGATAATGACCAAGAGCTGATATCATCGTCTATATTGAAACTGTGACTAAGGACAAAAGATCCCATTCCTGTTCTTCAGATAACAAAAACACCACTGGATTTCAACCCACGAAAAAATATTCACTCAGAAATTTCTGGCTTTAAATTACCTTACCAGGTACCAATGGAAAAAAATTTTTTTAAATAGCTAAGATATTGACTCTGCCCTGAGAGAATTTATCACATAGTGGGGAAACCTGCTTAGGATTAGCAATCACGCGAGGTATCAGAGCTGAGATCCTCTGAATAACTCTCCACTTAAAGCTCAGCTATTTTTTTGTTTTTCTATCAAAATAATTTATAAACATCCAGGTGTTAGTATTGGGATTGGGTTTTTTTCTTTTTTTTTAGGTCTTATCTTTTTCCCTGGAAGAAAATACTGCAAAACATTTGTTGTCAAAGGAATGGTATGTACAGAATAAAACAAATCCTACAACTCAGTTTAAAAATACAAATCGCCCAATCAAAAATTGGGTGAGGTCTTCCCTGGTGGCGCAGTGGTTTAGAGTCCGCCTGCCGATGCAGGGGACACGGGTTCGTGCCCCGGTCCGGGAGGATCCCACATGCCACGGAGCGGCTGGGCCCGTGAGCCATGGCCGCTGAGCCTGTGCGTCCGGAACCTGTGCTCCGCAATGGGAGAGGCCGCAACAGTGAGACACCCTCGTACCGCCAAAAAAAAAATTTTTTAATTTAAAAATTGGGTGAAATACTCAAATAGACACTTCTCAAAAGAAGACAGAGAAATGGCCAATAAGCATATGAAAAAGTGCTCAACTTCTTATTAGTCTTCAGGGAAATGTAAATTAAATGAGATATCACTATACACCTATGAGAAAGGCTTAAAATTGAATGATTAATACCACCAAACACGGTGAGGATGTGGAGCAACCAGAACTCATACATTGCTGGTAGGCCTGTAAAACGATACAGCTACTTTGGAATAAAGTGTGGAATGTTCTTAATAAACCGGAACATACACCTACTCTGTGACTCTGCAATTCTTCTCCCGAGAAAAAAGACACCTGTCTACACAAAGACTTGTACAAGAATGTTCCAAGCAGTTTTATTCATAATGTCCCAATACTGGAACAACTCAGATATCCATCAATAAGAGAATGAATAAACTTTGTTAATTAATACTCTGAAAAGTACCAAAACACACAACAAGAAAAAATAATAAGCTACTGATATATGCAGCAACCATGATGAATCTTAAAAACATGCTGAGTGAAGAAGCCTTACTCAAAAGAGAACACGTTGCAGGATTCCATTTATGTGAAGTTCTAGAATAGAACTACTAATCTACTCTATGGTGGAAGAAAAAAGAAAGTAGTTGTTTCCTCTGTCAGGTGGTGGTGCAGACTGTTTGAGAAGGGACATGAAGGAACTTTGTGGGGTGATGGTAATAGGCCGTATCTTGATAGTGGTTTGGGTTACAAATACATACATATTTGTCAAAACTCAGCAAATGTACAGTTAATATGTGTGCATTTCATTGTTCATAACTTTTACATCAAAAGACAAATTTCGTAAGCAAATACTGAACTTTAGTTAATAATATACATGCTGAAGTATTTAGGAGAAGTGTGTTGGTGTCTGCAATTGACCTTGAAATGCAGCTAAAAATATAATAGAGCAAATGGGTAGGTGAACAAACACGTGACAAAACAAGCATAGTGTAAGTTAATAGCAGAACCTAGGTCCAGGCATATGGGTATTCGTTGTAAAATTCTTTCAACTTTGCTGTCTGTATGTAAATTTTTATAATAAAAAGTTGGAAAGGACAAAAATAATTTTAAATACTTTTTAGAAGTAGAACACTATGGTATAAACATTGATTATAATAAACACATGAAATAAGTATATCTATGTAAATATTTTTTAAATAAATTTATTTATTTATTTTTGGCTGCATTGGGTTTTTGTTGTTGGGTCTTAGTTGCTGCACGCGGGCTTTCTCTAGTTGCAGCAAGCAGGGGCTACTCTTCGTTGCAGTGTGCAGGCTTCTCATTGCGGTGGCTTCTCTTGTCACAGAGCTTGGGCTCTAGGTGCGCGGGTTTCAGAAGTTGTGGCACATGGGCTCAGTAGTTGTGGCTCGCGGGCTCTAGAGCGCAGGCTCAATAGTTGTGGCACACAGGCTTAGTTGCTCTGCGGTATGTGGGATCTTCCCGGACCAGGGCTCAAACCTGTGTCCCCTGCATTGGCAAGCAGATTCTCAACCACTGTGTCACCAGGGAAGTCCCTATGTAAATATTTTTTAAAGATAATTGTAGTCAGGATTGGTATCATCATAGTCTACCTTTAAAAAACCTGTCATTATTTCATACTAGTCCATATTTCTTCACTGTCTGCATATTTCTCTTTTTAAATGACTGTGTAATAATGCACCAAAATTACTACACCAAGATCAACTTAACTGTTCTCTTATGATAGGCATTCACAATAGAAGAGGCCATAGGAAAAGATCCTAGAATGAAGGCCAGTCATGCCAATCCTTCTCTTCCCATCTCTGCTGGTTACTTTTTTGTGTGTGTGTATAGAATTTTTTTTTTAATTCATTTATTTATTTATTTATGGCTGTGTTGGGTCTTCATTTCTGTGCGAGGGCTTTCTCTAGTTGTGGCAAGCGGGGTCCACTCTTCATCGTGGTGCACGGACCTCTCACTATCGTGGCCTCTCTTGCTGTGGAGCACAGGCTCCAGATGCGCAGGCTCAGTAATTGTGGCTCACGGGCCCAGTTGCTCCGTGGCACGTGGGATCTTCCCAGACCAGGGCTCGAACCCGTGTCCCCTGCATTGGCAGGCAGATTCTCAACCACTGCGCCACCAGAGAAGCCTTAGAATTTTATTTTTTTATTGAAATATAGTTGATTTACGATGTTGTGTTAGTTTCAGGTGTACAGCAAAGTGATTCAGTTATATACATATACATACATATACATACATACACATACATACATATATATATATATTCTTTTTCAGATTCTTTTCCCTTATAGGTTATTACAAAATATTGAGTATAGTTCCCTGTGCTATACAGTAGGTCCTGTTGGTTATCTATTTTATATATAGTAGTGTATATATGTTAATCCCAAACTCCTAATTTATCCCTCCCCCACTCTCCCCTTTGGTAACCATAACTTTGTTTTCTGCGTCTGTGGGTCTATTTCTGTTTTGTATATAAGTTCATTGGTATCTTTTTTTTTAATTCCACATATAAGCGATATCATGATTTTTGTCTTTGTCTGGCTTACTTCACTTAGTATGATAATCTCTAGGTCCATCCATGTTGCTGCAAATAGCGTTATTTTTATTCTGCCGGTTACTCTTTATATGACCCTGTCTGGGCAGGTTACCTATCTCACGTGTCCTCAATCTTCTCATGTGTTAACTGAGGTACTGAGACTAAAAGAACTCAACAGCCCCTGCCTGCTGTGCACTTTGTGCTTTGATAAGAGTGGTATCTAGTTTTTCATTTACTATGAATTAATACCATTATGAATATAATTTTAGAGTACTACTTTTCAAGTTATAAAAGTAATTAATACTGAACAAATGAAATGCAATTCATTATGAAAAATTAAGAAAATGTTTAAAAGTTCAAACAAAAAAATTAAAATCAAATTCCTTCTGCCCAAACATTATTGTCAACATTCCAGTGTGTCTCCTTCTAAATGAGATTTGTCCATTTTTTTAATGTTTAATGATTTGAACATTTTAAAAAGGATCTGATGCAGGTTGGGTTCTCCAGGCGCAGACACTGATTTGGAATTTGCATGCAAGATACTGATGAGGAATCAACACCTACGGGAGGGGGAGGGAAGCAGAACTAGGCAGAGAGAAAAGTGGAACTTCAATCCAGGCTCCACGGAGCCTCAACCCCAGGATGTGCTCTGGGTTATATATGATCTATCAGAGTTGCAGAGCATTGAGACAAAATAGCCAGGCCCTGTAACCCCGCCTCGATCAGCCATCCGTTGCAGGCCACCCTAGGAAGCTGAGGCACGTCCAGAAGGACTTGAGAGCTGAGGACTGTGAGCTGACAGCTGGACAACAAGTCCCACCTTGAAGTGGGATCTGGGACACACACATCTGTGCCCACCACAGCATATTTTCTGTTTTAATTTGCATTTCTTTCACTATTAGTGAAGTTCTAAAAATGTATTAAAGTACAAATCTAACTGTGCTTTAACACATTTCCAATCTAATGTGCAACCCTGACTCCAAATAAGGAGCCACTGAAGGATTTGGCATCTTGAAGTGCCTTTAAGCCCAGATGCAGTGGTACAGAACAGACAGTGATGAGGCTGGATAGGAAAGGAAGGATAGAACCAAATTAAGGAGAGAGGAGAGAGGTCGAAACTTTACATAGTCTGGGAACACGGGAGTCACTGAAGGTCCCTGAATAGGGGGATGGTGTGACAAGATGGCGATCTATCACAGTGATTCTACCAGAATATGTCAGCACAACAATCCAGCCCTACCTGACAACAGATGACCCTTCTCCAGCCAATCTTGCGGGAGTTTGACCTTTCTGAATTCTTCCCTGTCTAGTTTTCACTGGCCAACCACCCAGCCATCATGAATAAGTTAAGGTGAAAGACTGATGTGGGCGGCAACAAGTGGTGGTTCAGAGAATACAGAGAACAGTATAGAAACTATACCTGAACATGATCCAGGCAAGGAACGCAAAGCTGGAATTAGAGTCAAAGGAATTTCCTTAATATCCTGTTTATAAATTTATTTTTTAATATCAGCAAAAGACAATTCCCTTAAGAGAAAAATTAGAAAGATCAAAAAACAATTTCCACACACTTGAAAATGAGGCAGAAAAGTCAAGAAATATGTCAACAGATATTCAAACTCAATGGTGAAAAAATTTTTTTGTTTTAATTAAAATAGCAGTGAGGGACTTCCCTGGTGGCACAGTGGATAAGACTCCATGCTCCCCATGCAGGGGGCCCGGGTTCCATCCCTGGTCAGGGAACTAGATCCCACATGCATGCCACAACTAAGAGCTCACATGCCACAACTAAGGAGCCCACATGCTGCAACTAAGGAGCCTGCCTACCACAACTAAGACCCAGTGCAACTAAACAAATAAATACTTTTTAAATAAATAAATTAATTAAATAGCAATGATATACAATTTTTAACTCATAAAGTTGTCTGAAATCTCTGTCCTTTTATTTTATTTTTCTTTGGGGGTATGCAAAAATGCAGGCAGCATGAACCTCAAGTTTGCACCACTTTGCCTTGCCTCTTACACCCCCAGATCCCATGGGGGTGAGGCATGGCAGCCTAGGTGGGTGCTAAGCATGCAGCTGAGGGTTTAGGAAACCCCAATCTTTTAAAGAAGTTGCTAGCAAACCTGCCCAACCTTTGTCCTAGAGGGAGGCATTATCTTTATTATCCTGCTCAGCAAACAAATCTTCCCTTGGTTCCAGAGGGAAGTATTATTTCTATCTTCCAAGGCTGTTTGCTATACAAACATCTTTGAAAACACAGTCTAGAGCAAAAGCCATCAATGCTTCTGCTCAGAAGACATGCAGAAACACAAGAGACACATAAAGAATTGTCTTCCAACAAGTTTCTTTTTTTAAGTTTGTTTTCCACAGTGTGTTGCTACCACTTAAATTTCTAATCAGTTTGAGAAAAAGGGTAACAACGTGTTTTCCTCCACTCTGGGATATAATTGGTAGTGGCACATAGTAGGCTTTCAGTGAATATTTCCTTTTTGATTACCGGGTATATGAATGGATGAATGGCAAGATAAATTCTTGAAAAACTTGGGGTGCAATTATAATGAAACTTCAAGATCCACTGCAAAATTCTGATCTGCCGGTTGAAAATGTCTATCAATTATTTCCCTCCATCTTCTCATTTGCATCCTCCTGACCGTCCTGTAGATAATTAGTGCTTTTCATTTTTAACTGCCCACATTTAATGTCTGCTAAAGAAATTACACACATTAGAGTCTCTAATGCTAAGAGCTCAAACCTTTAAAACTATTCAGCTCCCTTTATAGCTTTGCAGTTGTATTGTGAAGCCCAGTATCTCCCTGAGAATTCCAGGGTATACACACCTCCATTTTTCTTCCTACCTGGTCAGAATGGATAAGGAATTATTGAACATTGTCTCGTTTTCTTTTTCTACTTTCAAATAGAGGATAAGAATATGTTTGGCATCAAGTGAAGTCATCTGATGAGTTTGGGGTAGCTTTCTCCACTACGGTGCAACATTTTAAGAATTGATTTTCATGAGCATCATACTGCCCCTAGGTCTGAAAAAATATGCAATTACAAAATCTTTTAGCTGCTTATTACTACTGAAGGTTTGCTGCCATATCACCTGTACCATTCAGTGATTTAATTACAAACAGTAACCTCCACTCTGACTAGTTCAGGCAGGAATTTATTAAGGGGCATTGGGTACATCAGAGAATCTCTTAGAGGACCACAGAGCCAGGCTCTGGAGCTAGGCAGCCAAAAACAAGGTCCAACCACGCCATGAAGGCCACTCTGCCCAAAACACCACGGCCAGTGCCACTTATCACCAACGGCCCCCAGAAACGGACCACAGAAGCTCTGCCGCTGCTATTTCCAAAATACTAGATCCTTTTCCAGAGTAGAAAAATCAATGCCCCAACTTCCTGCTCCTCAGCTGAAGTCATGTCACACCTGGATATGTCTGACTAGTGAAACCCAGGTCACATGCCTCAGGCTGCATGCCCAGCTGCAAGGAAGTCTGGGAATGTGAGTTTTTTGGTTTCAACCTTGGGAAGGTAGAATGTATAATGTAGGAAATGATCAAAACATATGTAGTCTTGTAGTGGACATTATCATCAATAAGTCCTCTGCCCATATCCCCTTGACCCTTTTTGCATTTTTACACATGGCAGGAGCACTCCTAATAGTCAGCCAGCACTTTTATCTCTTTGTTGAAGAACTGCTCCCAAAATAGCCTTATACTATGGTCTGAATATTTGTGACTCCCTCAAAATTCACATGTTGAAATCCTAAACCCCAATGTGTTGGTATTAAGAGGCGGGCCTTAGGGAGATTATTAGGTCATGATTTTTTTGGATTAATACCCTTAAGAAAAAAGACCTCAGAGAGCTATTCACCCCTTCTACCACGTGAGGACACAGTGAAAAGGCACTGTCTAAAAACTAGGAAGTAAGCTCTCACCAGACACGAAATCTGCCAGCACTTGACCTTGGACTTCCCAGCCTCCAGAACTGTGAGAAATAAATATCTGTTGTTTATAAGCCACTGAGTTTACAGTATTTTTGTTGTAGCAGCCCAGATGAACTAAGACACCTTACCCCAGATCAGGACCCTCTGAGGTGGGACTTTCACAGAATCCAAGCTCCCCAGTGGGAGTGAACCTGATATCACATCCCTGCTCACCTGTCTTTCCTGTCCCACTTTCCCACACTCCTACCAGTTTGTCCTGGGAACACTTACTTTCACACAAATCCTCATCTCAGAGTTTGATTCTGGGAAGCCCAGCAATTACCTAGAATTGGACCTAGCTCATGGTAAGCACTCAACAAGTATTCATTAGAAGGAAGGAAGAAGGCACTAAGTTGCTACTCATGACAATTTCCACCATATTCTCTGATCCAGATTCCTGCAGGTGGCTTACAAAACAGGCCCTCCCCATCGGGTTCTCTTACATCATTGGAACAGGCATCACCCACGCAATCAGGAAGAGAGGAGCAGAACAGCTGACACTGAAGTGCACTTTGCCCAGTTAGTGGGGAGTCTTGCCTTACAAATTATATAATTTTGGACAATTTACCTAACCATTTTTGGGAGCCAGATGTTTCACCCCAGGGAAGAGAGATACAAACATAGAAAGGGCAAAGTCTAGGATAAAACATCTAAGATTGGATTGTACTTGAAGGTATAAGTATGAACTTTTGGTTTTGGATAGAAGATAAATAGAAAGATATACCTATACACACACACACACACACACACACACACACACACACACCTAGCTGAGCATATATAATTCCAAACTCTGTCCACTGAGAAGTCAAAGAAGCAATGAGTACACCAGCAGCAATGTGATACCCAACACCTAGATCTTGGTTTTTGTTTTTGTTTTATTGAGGTATAGTTGATTTACAGTGTTGTGTTAATTACTGCTGTACAGCAAAGTCACTTTGTTATACATGTATATATATATGCATTCTTTTTCATATTCTTTTCCATTATGGTTTATCACCGTAACAGTTTCCTGTGCTGTACAGTAGGACCTTGTTGTTTATCCATTCTATATATACCAGTTTGCATCTGCTAATCCTAAACTCCCAAACCATCCCTCTCCCTCCCCCCTCCCCCTTGGCAACTACCAGTCTATTCCCTATGTCTGTGATTCTGTTTCTATTTCATAGAGAAGTTCATTTGTATCATATTTTAGATTCCACATATAAGTGATATCATATGACATTGGTCATTCTCTTTCTGACTTACTTCACTTAGTATGATAATCTCTAGTTGCATCTATAGACCTTGGTTTCTAAATACCATTCTCCTCAAAAGGAACCAGAGCTCCTTGGATAAATGGCTAATTCCAGAGCTAAGGCAGGGAAAGTATATAATAAACCTGGAACATCTTATACCAGAAAGTATGGAAATTCTGAAAAAATGATAGGAATATGTCAAAATGGCACAGGAACCAGCCAAATGGTTCCCACTGGCTAAATTTGGGACAATTTTAGCATCAAAAGCGTGACAGCAGTTGATTATAATCTGTTTAATAAAATAGGAACCCATGAGCTCATACTAAGATAGATAGATAGATAGATAGATAGATAGATAGATAGATAAATGGTAGAGCTGGGGGGACAGGAAACTTTTACCTGACAGTAGAGGGTCAACTAATAAATGTAGAAGAGATGATGGAAGGGATGATTAGCATTTGGAAAACTTTATAGTAATAATTGTTTTGGTCAAGGAGCAAAAATGGATACTAATAAAAGTGAGTGAAAGTGTGATCAGAAACAGAATCTTGACATGGTCTCAAAGTATCTCCAGACAAAATACTTATTCATTAACATTACATTGAAAAATCTGGCAGATGTCTTCTTATCAAATGATAGAAGTTCACTTTACCAGTTAATGAGACCAGTCAGCATCATGTGCCTTCTGATGTGATGCACTGAGAGGAATATAGAATCACTTCTGTGTTATTCTTGCCAAAAATGCATACCTAAAATCCAATCATGAGAAAACATCAGACAAACACAAACTGACAGACATTCTGCAAAGTAATTGTCCCATTCACTTCAAAAACGTCAAGGTCATGAAAAAAGGAGAGACCAGGAACTGTTCCAGATAAAAGAAAACTAATGAGACATGACAATTAAATGCAACACATGATCTTGGATGAATCCTGGACCTATAAAAGACTGTATTAGGGGAAAAAAATGTAAGATATTTCTCAAGGACCATTTTAGCTCCCCAAGTCTCCATGAGGTTTACTGCGTCTTTTGTTGGACTGCACCATTTCTCAACTTCTCCTTCTGCCCAATTATGTTTCCTTTCCCTCCCTTTTACAGTTGTTAGTCCCAAAAGCACTCCTTGATAAATACCTTGCACATTAAACTCCATCTCAGAGTCTGCTTCCAAGAGAATTCAACCTGAAACAAAAAGAGTGAGTAGGATCTTAACAAGCAGAGGTTGAGGCGGTATGCATTCTACACATGAAAACTAGCCTGAGAAAAGTCTTGTATTGGAAGAGAAACAGCGTAATTGAAGGGGGGAAAGGATGACTGGAATCCAGAGATTAGAAGGCAGCTTGATATGAGATGAAGCTGAAAAGATAGGTTAGAGCAAGCCCATACAGGATGCTGTTGGCCATGTTAATGATTTGAGTTTGTTGTAAGAGTAATGGAAAGCTGCTGGAAGGCTGGAGAGTAGAGTGGGGGTGGGGCAGGCAGTGCATGATAAGATGGGCAACTGGAATAGATTACTGTTACTGTGGCAGAATGTGGAAAACAGATTTTAGAAAAGGGAAAGAGTGAACTTGGAAAGACTAGTAAGGAGGTTACTGTAGTTGTCTAAACAAAACACGATGGTCATCTAAACTAGACGGTAGAGATGAGGATGGAAAATTTTGGATTGATTCAAGAAATATTGAGAAGGTAAAAAATGACACAACTTGGTGATGGACTGGATATAGACCATAAGGAAGGGGAGGTGTTAAGGATGACACCTGCGTTTTGGTTTGCTAAACTGAATAAATGGTGTCATCCAATGAAGTAAGAAACATTAAAAGAGGATCAGGTTTAGCGGAAAGATCATGAGTTTTGGACATAAAGAACTTGAGCTTCCTCTGACAACCAAATGTGGGGTTCTGGAAACCAAGGAAAGAGAATGTTTCAAGAAGGAGGGAGAGATCAACTATGTTGAAAGCCATAGAGAGATAAGGTAATATGTAGCTCAAAAATATCCACGAGAGAGCTGCTTCAGAAGAATGATGAAAGTAGAAGCCAGGCTGGACTGGGTTGAGAAGTGAGTAGGAAGAAAGAAAACAGAGACACTTTTCCTTCCACTGCAAAAAATCAGGAAACATATTAGCCTAAAAGAAAAATGTCCTAATTCTAACCAAATCAAATATCAACTGAATTCAAGTTCCACTGGGGATAAAAATTAATCTCAATGTATACGTGTCATTTTACCTAGTTCTCTGAACTCCAAAGGAATGGAATTAGCTCTAGAAAAACACAATAGTTAGTTGTTACCAATGCCATTTGGGTTAGAAAATAGCAATTCTGCAAAGAAATTGCTACCAAAAAAAAATGCTACAAAAAAGTCACTTCAAGAAAGTGAAGCAAGAATGTCACTCTTTCTTAGGCTTTACCTGATCTACTCCACTCTAAGTCAATGATTATCACCTAATGCAGGCAAAAGATATGGACATTTCTGTACAAATTCAATAAGCAAACATCCTGAATTTAAAACCCCAACATACTGATGGCATATTGTATCTTTGCTCTCTTCTTTGCCTCGAACAGGATAATACGTATCTTTAGCTTTTAAAGTTCATGCCTTCCTCTGTGCTCTACACATAGGATACATCTTTCCACAATGCTTTTCTCCCATATCCAAAACCTTATCCAAGTTCCAGGTCAGCTTCTATCAGTGAGTCTTTTCTGGTTATACCCACATCACACCTTATTTGGGAAACCTTAGCATTTGTGCCTTTGCCAACTACGTCTTGCTCTCAAATTGCTAAGTATTTTCCACAATAGATTATGAAGTCCCAGCAGGCAGAGACTATGACTCCTCATTCTCTTATATGTTACCAAGAGTCTTTATGTACATTCGAATTAAGTGGAGTATTGTAAACTAATCATAATTTACACTGTCCAAAACTCCATTTTCATCTCCATATCCCAGTCCTCAAATTTACCTATAAATAATAGCTAACATTTATTACTATGTATCATTCACTGTTATAGACACTTTTCACATATTAACACATACAATCCTCCCAACAACCCTATGATATAGATATTACTATTCTTACTTTGCAGATAAGGAAACTGAGGTACAGAAAGGCCAAGTGACACAATTAGTAAGTGGCAGATTTGGGATTCAAACCAACACAGTTACAGGAACCCACCTTCTTAACTTTTTAGCAACAGAAAACTAACTCTAATAAAGCCTGGTCCTACCTGCCTAGGTTTACTGATGTGCAAGGATTAAGTAACACAGTTTAGGAGCCAGAATTTAAAAGAAATTCTATTCTATTTAATCGCAAGTTGTGCATTTTCTATGTCCCCTACCTGCGCTCCAGAAGAACCCGCTGTATTCATGACAGCCCATAGGTGGCGCTGCAGGGACAGGTATGTGCTCAGGCCTCGTCAGTGGGGGGAGCTGATACGGGGCGAGGATTCCGTCCGTAGCCCAGCGGTAGGAAGAGCCTTAGGAAGGGGAGGGGACGGCGAGTGTTGTACTGTGCGCAGGCGCAGGGCCGGGCACTCCCCCGAGAGTGAGGGCTGCTGGGCCCGATGACGTGGCTGGCCCCGTCCGATGCGGTGAGCCTCCGGGAAACCCGGCGGCGCCGGAACTGTCCGCGGCCTAGTCCCGACGCGCGTGTGCTTGTGAGTCGGAGCCGGGGACAGCGGCAGCAGCCCGGCCTACGGGGACCCGACGGGGCCGCTGGCATGGGGGAGTGACGCGTCTGCGCCCGGTGTTCCGCGGCAGCGGCGAGACATGAGGAGACCCCGCAGCGGGGGCAGCGGCGGCGGCTCCTGATCCCCAGGATGGAGGAGAAATACGGCGGGGACGTGCTAGCCGGCCCCGGCGGCGGCAGCGGCGGCCTCGGACCGGTGGACGTGCCCAGCGCTCGGTAAGGGACCGATCGGGCTCCCGCCTCCGGAGCCGCTCTCTCCCCACGCCTGCCCGACAGCTCCGGACACACGTTGCCCGGACCCTCCCGGGTGCGCGCGGGGCCCGGCGTCCCTCCAGTCCGGCTGACAGCCCGGAACGCCCTCCTCGGTTCCGTACTCCCTCCAGCGACAGCTTTCATTGGCTCCGCCATTCCCCGCTGCAGAATGAATGCTCTAAGATCCGGGAAGGTTCTGCTTGAGTTTCTGGTTTTCAGGGCAGACCGTTAACCTTAGAACTGCCAGCCAGTTCAAGTGAGAGGTTTTTCTGACCCATGAGAAGCATGTCTGTTAGCTCTTTCTACCTGAAATAGTAGTTTGGTGATACTTAACCTTTCTGATGTCTGCCTGTGTAAGTTAAAGGAAGGGTCACCATCATCTCTTCAGGCGAAGAAACCAAAAGTACAAACAGATGAACTTTGATGTTCAGGTTAACCTCGCAAAACAAGAATCCACCCCGCCATCTAGTTTTTCTTTTCCTTTCTTCGCTTATTTTGTTTTATTATTAAGACATGTGTGCTCATGGTCAAAAAATTCAAACAGTACAGAAATTCGTAGAATAAAAAGGAAACAGTCCCCATTACCCCCCTCCCCGCAGTGTTCCCACGAACCCCCAAGAGGTAAGTAATTACAGTGATCACTTTCCATTGTGTCCTTCTTGACCTGTCCTAATTTCTGAGGTAGTGTCGCAAGATGTGTAAAATATGGCCCAACAGTTTGGTTGGAACTGGTTTTCATTGCCTTTATATTTAATGGTTTTCATTGCCTTTATATTTAATAAGATTAATGAGATTAGTTCAGTGTTTTTTGTTCTTGGTCTTTTGAGACATGGTTGTTTCGGTAAATTCTTCGGAACTGTAGAAATAGCATTTCTAACATAACTATTTTTGTGTGGAATGCTGGGACAGAAATTAAATCAGCTGCGTTTTTTGTGGTTACAAGTTTAATTTTCTAGTCTATTTTGAGCAACTCATTTTGTAAAAAACAATGCCTATCAGGTATTATTTACTGAGACATGCTTGTTTCAGTAAATTCTTCGGAACTGTAGAAATAGCATTTCTAACATAACTATTTTTGTGTGAAATGCTGGAACAGAAGTTAAATCAGCTGCGTTTTTTGTAGTTACAAGTTTAATTTTCTAGTCTATTTTGAGCAACTCATTTTGTAAAAAACAATGCCTATCAGGTATTATTTACTGAGACATGACAACTAAATGCAATAGGTGATTCTGGTGTAGATTTAATAGTGAGGAAAATGCTGTAAAGGATAGTACTAGGTCAATTGACAAAACTGATATGTGGACCATAGATTAGATAAAAGTATATCCATGTTAAATTTCCTGTAGTTGATAACTCTACTGATTTCATAAAAGGATGTTCATGGGCTTAGGAATACAAGTAGTTAGGGGTAAAGGAGCATGATGTATGTAACTTACTCTTTAATAGTTCAGGAAAAAAAAAGTTTGTATTTAGAGAGAGATAATAAGGCAAATAAGGTAGTATGTAACAATCAGAGAATCTAGGTAAAGAGTGTACTATTCTTGCACCTTTTCTGTCACTTGAAATTATTTTTAAATAAGTAATATAAAATTTTTATTTACTCAAGAGCTCATTATCTTAGATGTGGTCAACAGTCCTTTAACGTCTTACTTTCATTATTTGCTTAGCAGAGCTGCCCTCCTATTGTAGTTCATTGCAGAATCAAATTCAAATCAGGACTGGTTGAATTTTGAATAGATTTCAGGTTGCAAGAGTTTTCCTTTATGTAGACTAAAACTCAAAGTATGGTTATAATCTGCAGCAAAAGCTAATTAACAGATCCTTTAATTGTGGATATTTTTATTCCTGAATTCACAAATATGAATTGTTTTAAATGTTTCTATGTTGGGCTTCCCTGGTGGTGCAGTGGTTGAGAGTCCGCCTGCTGATGCAGGGGACACGGGTTCGTGCCCCGGTCCGGGAGGATCCCACGTGCCGCGGAGCAGCTCGGCCTGTGAGCCATGGCCACTGAGCCTGCGTGTCCGGAACCTGTGCTCCGCAACGGGAGAGGCCACAGCAGTGAGAGGCCCACATACTGCAAAAAAAAAAAATGTTTCTATGTTGGCTTCAATAAGTCCTCTTTGCAGGAAAGGGCAGAGGGTGACAGCCAGCGTTTATTAAGTACCTCCTGTGTTCCAGGTACTTTGCGTGCAGCATCTCACTTAATCCTTACAACAGCACTACAGACTCATTAGTTGCATCCTTGTCTCAGATCAGGTAACTGGGACATAGAAAAGTAATTTTCCCAAGGTCACACACCTAGTAACTAATCTGGGAGTCAGTTACCTCAAACTTCATTTATAGCGCCTTCTACACAGTGGACACTTAAATATTTATTGAATGTATCAAGCTTGAATTACATACACTGAATTTGTTTTTTTAACTGGAGAACTGTGAGCTGCTACAGTGGGCAAATCCCAAGAAACAGGTTTGAACCCAAACTCAAATTTCAGTAATTTCAGATTTAAAGAACCAGAGATTTTTCTAACCCTTCACAGAAAATACCAGTGATACTTTTGATGAGACTAGTTAATGGCAGATAATGATATATAAGCCATCTCAGGTACTAAGGGGGAGTGGATTGGATCCCGCTAAGTTGCCCAAAGAGTCAGTGAGTGGCTCAGGGGCCACTGCCCCCATTTAAGAGCCTCCCTTCCTCACACCCCAGCTTTCCCCCTTAGTATGTTTTCCTCCACAACATGAACTAGGATTGTGTACTTATTAGTATATGGTTATTTGGCCTTAGCTAGTGTTTTGTCTTTAGCCCAACAGGAAGACTTCATTAATTGACACTTTAAAAATCAAAGTATTCACCTTTTAAATGTTAAAATAATTTTCCTAATTAATAATGATAAAAGATCTTCACTATATATTACATGAAAAGTCACATAACAATTTCAAAATATATGTACAATGGTGAATACGTGAGTGTATCTAAAATAAGTGCTTGTCCATACGTGCAGGTGCAAAGGAAAAGGTGTGGAAGGATGTCCCCAGTTGGTCACCTATGAGGAGGAAATTGGGAATGGTTTTCTTTAAAACTTTGATAACAACCAACTACTCAGGAATTACTTTTGTAATCTGTTTTTTAGAACTTAAAAGGGGAATAAAGTATCAGAAATTTCATAATAATAATATTGTCAAGAAATATATACTTAATGTTCCATATGACTGAATCTTGCCATTAAAGTGCCAAATTTTTAAGTTTTGTTAATACTTTTTTTTTTTTTTTTGCGGTACGCGGGCCTCTCACTGTTGTGGCTTCTCCCGTTGCGGAGCACAGGCTCCGGACGCGCAGGCTCAGCGGCCATGGCTCACGGGCCCAGCCGCTCCGCGGCATGTGGGATCTTCCCGGACCAGGGCACGAACCCGTGTCCCCTGCATCGGCAGGCGGACTCTCAACCACTGCGCCACCAGGGAAGACCAAGTTTTGTTAATACTTTAAACAAAAATTATTTAGAAATAATTTTATATATTGCCCCATCTTTTTTAAACAAGTATATTAAATATAGTTTACCTTTTTCTTGATGACTTCTGATCATTATCTGTAATCTGGTGAACCGAGCTTTTCTTCAAAGGTCCGTCCCAGTACTAGCGTTCTTCGTATGCTGCTCTCCGTACTTTGAAATTCCCCCTCCCTTTACTTGCTTCGTAATTCTATTTAGTCTTTTTCTTTTTTTTAACTTGAAGTATAGTTGGTTTACAATGTTGTGTTAGTTTCAGGTGTACAGCAAAGTGATTCAGTTATATGTATATATATTCTTTTCAGATTCTTTTCCATTATAGATTATTATAAGATATTGAATACAGTTCCCTGTGCTATACAGTAGGTCCCTGTTGATTATCTATTTTGTATATAGTAGCATGTATCTATTAATCCCAAACTCCTAATTTATCCCTCCCACCCCCCTTTCCCCTTTGGTAACCATAAGTTTGTTTTCTCTGTGAGTCTGTTTCTGCTTTGTAAATAAGTTCATTTGTATCTTTTTTTATATTCCATGTATAAGTGATATCATATGGTATTTGTCTTTGTCTGACTTACTTCACTTAGTACGATAATCTCTAGGTCCATCCATGTTGCTGCATCATCTTGCAAAGGTGATCTGTTGGGGAGAGATTTTTTATGGCTCAGTAATATTCCATTTTGTGTGTGTGTGTGTGTGTGTGTGTGTGTGTGTGTGTGTACCACATCGTCTTTATCCATTCATCTGTCAATGGACACAGCTTGCTTCCTTGTCTTGGCTATTGTAAATAGTGCTGCTGTGGACATTGGGGTGCACATATCTTTTCAATTAGAGTTTTCATCTTTTCTGGATATATACCCAGGAGTGGGATTGCTGGATCATATGGCAACTTTGTTTGATTTTTACATTTTAATTTATTTATTTACTTGGCCACACCATGTGGCCTGCAGGATCTTAGTTCCCTGACTAGGGATCGAACCTGGTCCCCCAGCAGTGAAAGCCTGGAATCTTAACCAATGGACCACCAGGGAATTCCCCAGCAACTCTAGTTTTTTAAGGAACCTCCCTACTGTTCTCTGTAGTGGCTGCACCAATTTACATCCCCACCATACCCTCTCTAGCATTTATTATTTGTAGACTTTTTATTTTTTTTTTGTGGTACGCGGGCCTCTCACTGTTGTGGCCTCTCCCACTGCGGAGTGCAGGCTCCGGACGCGCAGGCTCAGCGGCCACGGCTCATGGGCCTAGCCGCTCTGCGGCATGTGAGAACTTCCCAGACCAGGGCACAAACCCGTGTCCCCTGCATTAGCAGGCGGACTCTCAACCACTGCACCACCAGGGAAGCCCTATTTGTAGACATTTTGATGATGGCCATTCTGACTGGTGCTTCGTAATTCTATTTAGTCTTTTTCTTTTTTTTAACTTGAAGTATAGTTGGTTTACAATGTTGTGTTAGTTTCAGGTGTACAGCAAAGTGATTCAGTTATATGTATATATATTCTTTTCAGATTCTTTTCCATTATAGATTATTATAAGATATTGAATACAGTTCCCTGTGCTATACAGTAGGTCCCTGTTGATTATCTATTTTGTATATAGTAGCATGTATCTATTAATCCCAAACTCCTAATTTATCCCTCCCACCCCCCTTTCCCCTTTGGTAACCATAAGTTTGTTTTCTCTGTGAGTCTGTTTCTGCTTTGTAAATAAGTTCATTTGTATCTTTTTTTATATTCCATGTATAAGTGATATCATATGGTATTTGTCTTTGTCTGACTTACTTCACTTAGTACGATAATCTCTAGGTCCATCCATGTTGCTGCATCATCTTGCAAAGGTGATCTGTTGGGGAGAGATTTTTTATGGCTCAGTAATATTCCATTTTGTGTGTGTGTGTGTGTGTGTGTGTGTGTGTGTGTGTGTGTGTACCACATCGTCTTTATCCATTCATCTGTCAATGGACACAGCTTGCTTCCTTGTCTTGGCTATTGTAAATAGTGCTGCTGTGGACATTGGGGTGCACATATCTTTTCAATTAGAGTTTTCATCTTTTCTGGATATATACCCAGGAGTGGGATTGCTGGATCATATGGCAACTTTGTTTGATTTTTACATTTTAATTTATTTATTTACTTGGCCACACCATGTGGCCTGCAGGATCTTAGTTCCCTGACTAGGGATCGAACCTGGTCCCCCAGCAGTGAAAGCCTGGAATCTTAACCAATGGACCACCAGGGAATTCCCCAGCAACTCTAGTTTTTTAAGGAACCTCCCTACTGTTCTCTGTAGTGGCTGCACCAATTTACATCCCCACCATACCCTCTCTAGCATTTATTATTTGTAGACTTTTTATTTTTTTTTTGTGGTACGCGGGCCTCTCACTGTTGTGGCCTCTCCCACTGCGGAGTGCAGGCTCCGGACGCGCAGGCTCAGCGGCCACGGCTCATGGGCCTAGCCGCTCTGCGGCATGTGAGAACTTCCCAGACCAGGGCACAAACCCGTGTCCCCTGCATTAGCAGGCGGACTCTCAACCACTGCACCACCAGGGAAGCCCTATTTGTAGACATTTTGATGATGGCCATTCTGACTGGTGTGAGGTGATACCTCATGTAGTTTTGATTTGCATTTCTCTGATAATTAGCAATAACACGTGCCTCTTGGCCATCTGTATGTCTTCTTTGGAGAAATGTCTATTTAGGTCTTCTGCCCGTTTTTTGATTGGGTTGTTTGTTTTTTCTACTTAGTCTTTAATACACACTTAGACATCTCAGACTCTGAAGATGACTTTTACTTCCCTAGTTACAGTTAGTTACTTCCACATCTATTCCTTTAGATCTCTGCTACTAACTTGGGTCACATAAATACTTGTTTCTTGCCTGTCTTCCTTAGGCCTCAAACTCCTTGAGGGCAGGGCCTCTGTTACACATTTAGTTTCTTGGATAACACCTAGAAATGCATTTCGTTGTGAGCAACCAAACTAAGAGAGCTTTAATCACATACGGATATATTCTTCTCACATAAAAGAAACCAGAGGTTGCTGGTATTTGTTCAGCCCCTCAGCAGTACCATCTGGGACCAGATTCTTGGTCTTTGCTCTCTGCCATCCCAAGTGTGGCTCTCATATTCAGGCTTATTATAAAATGGATGACATTTTCTAGAGAATGTTAACATGTTGATAATATTTTTAAGATAAATTTTAGATAAAAGTCCTCCTTTGAAGTCAGAAAGAATGCAGAACTAGTTCCACCTGCCTCAGGCCCTTTTATCAGGAAGAGGGAAGGCCGTAGTACCTGAAACCACCCTGACAGACAGGTCTCATTAGCCCCAGATGACATCTGGCACTTAGTAAGTGAGCAGGGAATATTTGAAGAATGGCTTAGTAGCCCCATGAGGGTATACAAGGCTCTTTGCTGACCTCAAGAATCCCCAGATTGCTGTGATTTTTAATGTACCTTTGTCAGTTTTTCCTGGTCTTTGTTTTCTCCCTCCCTGTCTTGTTGACAGTGTTGTTTTTTGTGTCCTTGCTTCTATCCTGCTGCTTAATTTTATACCTAGTTAAGAACTTAAGGAGTGAAGCACTTGAGGTTTTGAGCTTTCCTCTCTCTACTTGATGTGTGTTTTTCATTCTGAATCCATAACTGGGTTGATGACAGTTTAAATTGCCAGGAGCTTGACTGCCAGCTCTGTACTGTACTACTGCACTATCTACATTATTGTGCTAGATAGTACTGTATCACACAAGTGTAATTGTAGAACTCGCATTCTTTCATTTAGTAAACATTTGCTGAGCACTTATTATATGCAAGTCCCTGGGTTAAGAACTGAATAAACAAAAGATTTCTAGCTCAAGAGTAGTGTTTTTATTTGCTAATTATAAATTGCTACCATGACTGGAGTATTTAATTAACATTAATGTAGTTAATTTACTTAAGTTTATCTGACTTTTTTCTCTAGCTTAAATGGGCCAAAATCGACATTAATCTTAGGTTTTAATATGCATTTTGTTTTTCATATTTAAAGATTATTTTACCCTATATGTGGGCCACTGTGAATGTATAATTGGGAACAGTTTAGAAGATGGGAATCCTCAAAGCCTTTTGGATGAACTTTGGTTTTCTGTGTGACATAATTAAAAGAGCATACTTAAGAGACATGGACTTGACCCTAGCTAACTCTGTGGACTTCAACTTCCCAATCTGTGACATGAGAGGAATTGGACTAGAGAATCTCTAAGGTGTTTTGCAGCTTTTAAATATTAGTGTTCTGTTTCTTCTAGCATATATACATTTACTTTCTAGTAAATACCTAGACAATTACTAGAAATTTGGTAGATTTTTCATGTTGTACTGTGTGTTTTCAGCCAGTCTGCAAGCAATCCAGAAACAAAATATACTCGATTTTTATCATAGCCATAATTTTAATTTTATTTATTTTTTCCAATACTCCTTTTTTCATTGAGATAAAATTACCTACCATAAAATGCATAGATTTTAAAGGTACCAGTTTTCATTTTTCACAAATGCATACCCATGTAACTTTCAACATAATCAAGCTATAGGACGTTTTTATCACCCCAGAAAATCTGCTTGATCTTTTAAACAGAAATTTCAGTGTCTATACTATTCTCCAGGTAAATTAAGTAGGAACTTATGTGCTTTAGGATTTGACTTACTTTATTCCACAATAACATTTTTATTAACTTCTTGGTGATTAATTTTCACATTGTTAAAACTCCCAGATTGCACTATTAAAAAGCCCCCCAGATTATGTTCATGAAAAGAAAAACCACTTTGTTCCAAATCTGAGTTTCTTTAATATACTATGATATTATTTGGACTAAAACAGAAAATGAGCCATCAGACAGTGAAGATGTTGGAATTGCTGAGATTCATTCTTTCAAGGACTGAAATTTATTTTCGTAGTTGCATCAAAATCTTCCAAAAATATATATATTTTCATGCCTTCTTAAGCAGATTGCTGTTTGTTGATTCAGTGCCATGGGACTTAATGATTCACACTCATTGATTTTTATACCATCCTACATACATTGATATCATTGCATATCAAATTGTTTTAACTGCTATTTGAATGACTTAGGTTTCCCTTAAACTCCTGTGTTTGCTTTTTTGTACTTTTCTCCCATTGGTAGAGACTTCTCATTCCTGCTGGTGTGCTGGCTTTGGACATCCCTTTTATCTCCTTTTTAAGGTATTAACACCTGTTAGATATAAACTTAGAAAGTAGTCTCCTGAATGACTTGCAAAGATGATCTGTTGGGGGGAGATATTAGAAGTTCTCACCTTTTTATCTCATTCTTTTTCATTTCTAATTTGTGTATGTTTTATAACATATCAGGAGAGTAGTACATGTTTGTAATGTACAAATAATCGGTTTCAGGTGCAAAATTTTTTTTTACTACTAGAGGTATATGACCAAAGAAGACTACTAAGCTAGAAAACTGAGATAATTTCTTCACTGTTTTCTGATTGCTCTTTCAGGAGCTTCTTTTTCGTTTCTTTTTATGGCAGCCTAATTTTTTCATGGATGAACTTTTCTTTCTTATCCAAGAATATTATTTCTAGTTCTTCGTTGTTTTCTGCTATTCCCTGTGATCTCTGTATCTTTTAAATTTCTTTGCTGTTTTAGTTTGTTTGGTGTCTCATTATAGGCTTATCGTAAAGGATTGATTATCCATATTTGGCCATTCTTATTTGAGTGAGGCCCAAAAAGCTAGTTAGAAGACCTGTATGGGGCTTGTCCCCTGGTGGGCTTCTCCAGAGAAGGGTTGTCCTGCTGGGAGATTGAAGCCTGGCAGTTAGGATGTTAGAGTTAAATGAGGGAAGGCAGGTTGGGTGGGGTTAAGAAGGGAAACTTCCTTTTAATCTCCATGATTTTAGTCCAACACTTCATCCCTCTTTTCCCCTTTGCCTTATGTCTAGACTTCTCCAAAGGCGAAGCTCTTGTCCTGTCATGATTTAGGAGGGATGGTTGCCTGGCTGTGCTGGGTGGGATTCTGGGAACCTAACTACCTGGCAGACTTCCTAATGATCCTCCTCTTTGCAGCTCTCCACACCCTTTCTGAGGTGCTTCAGATTCCTGAGCTTTCTCAGGACTCTGTAGGTCAGGTCACTTCAACTGTGACTCACTGCAGTCAGTTAGCGAAGCAGAGGAAAGGTAAACCTAAGGCATTCACCATTCCCCCCTCCCTTCCTATATTATAGTCTCGTTTCATGACAGATGGTTTGGTTTCTGGTTTTATTTCCTTTATTTGTTTGGAGTAATTGTTTAAAAAGCACATTAGAAAATAGTTGAGGCAACTCAATCAAGAACATTTTTATTTTTAGTTTGGTCTTTTTTTCTTTAATAGACTGTATCTATGCATACATTATACGTCCATGTATATTGCAAAATATCTGAAATTATATATACCAAAGTGTTAATAGTAGTTATCACGTGGAGGGGTGAGTTGAGTTTTTGTTTGTTTCATTTTTTGTTTATATTTATGGTTTTCATAAAGACCCCTATTACTTGTATAATAAGAAAAAAAGGATTACAGAGTTCTTTGTGATTTCAATGATACTGAAACTTGTTTCTGTTTTTATTTTTCAGGTTAACGAAATATATTGTATTACTGTGTGTCACTAAAGTTTTGAAGGCTGTGGGGCTTTTTGAATCATATGACCTCCTGAAAGTAGTTCACATTGTTCAGTTTATTTTTATATTAAAACTTGGGTGAGTGTGTATGGTTCTTTTTTTCCTTAGTGTTTTTTAATTTGTTTGAAAATCCTGTTTTAACTGAGTATCTTTAGGATGTTTTACATAGAATATTTTGTGCATTTTATTCCTCCTGACAAGTACTTGATAATTTTCTTTTAAAGACAGAATACCTAAGGTTAGAGGTACCAAGAGACTGGATTTTAAAAAAAAAAAAAAAAAGGATTGTCATATTCTGTTAGCTTGCCAAAACATCAGCTTTTGCTTTAGTTTGTGTTAATGAGGTTTTTGCAAATTTAATGTCTGGCTTAATAGAATACAGCTGGATCCCCATATCTGAGTCAGTATTCAGTCTGTTGCAGTATCTCACATGAACTAGCCTCTGAAAAGCTCTAATATACACCCCTGAGAGAATAAGAGTGAAAAGGGCAAATAATATCCTAATACTTCTGTAAAAATAGTTTGATCTCAGGACTTCCTTGGTGGTACAGTGGTTAAGACTCCGAGCTCCCGATGCAGGGCGCCCGGGTTCAATCCCTGGTCAGGGAACTAGATCCCACATGCATGCCACAACTAAGAGTATGCATGCCACAACTAAGGAGCCCATGAGCCACAACTAAGATACAGTGCAACCAAATAAAAAATAAATATTTTTAAAATAATTTTTTTTAATGTTTAAGAAAAAAATAGTTTGATCTCACAGCTCCCTAAAAGGGCCTCAGGGACCCTAGGGATTCCCAGACCATCCTACTGGCATAGTCTAACCTTCCAGCAGGCATAGAATGTCACCTGAGACTTGTCTTGGCACAGATGTCCCTTATTTTCCAAGTTAAACCATGCTGGGCTGTGTTCACTACATGTCCCTTCATGGTATAGGGTCCCCTTACAGTATAAATTTTACACTATTCTGCATCTAGTAAGAAATTCTCTCTAAGTAAAGATTCTCTGGACCTTGAGATTGATAGTGACCAACCTCTGTATTAATAGGTATCTGTTAGGGATTTCCCTGGTGGCACAGTGGTTAAGAATCCGCCTGCCAATGCAGGGGACACAGGTTCAATCCCTGGTCCATGGAAGATCCCACATGCTGTGAGCAACTAAGCCCATGCGCCACAACTACTTAGCCTGCACTCTAGAGCCTGCACACCACAACTGCTGAAGCGCACTTGCTGCAACAAGAGAAGCCACCGCAATGAGAACCTGCGCACCTCAATGAAGAGTAGCCCCCGCTCGCTGCAGCTAGAGAAAGCCCGTGCGCAGCAACAAAGACCCAACTCAGACAAAAAAAAAAAAAGAAAAGAATCTGTTAGACTTCTGGCAATTTTAGTAATTATGGAAAGTGATTCTTGACTAGAAAATTTTTAGCACCACTTGAATATATTTTTATATAACTATTTTGGGGCTATGAAAAGTAGGGATATATGATTAGTACTTTCTTCATTTCTATTTCAAGATTTGTTATTACTGTTTTAGAGAAGATAGGAATTATTTTCTTTAGTAAAGTATAAAAAATATTGAGACTTCTTTTATGGCTTGTAAACTGGTTCTGAAGGCAGATACAAAAGAAAGAAGAGTTCCCAAAATATTGTAGTGGAAGCCTTATTAAAATAAATATTGTTCTCTAGTATATTTTCTTTAGAGGTTAACATACCCTTCAAATTCTAGTATATTTGTTTAAGTGTCTTTACTTAAAACCACACCTTGTATATAAGATTAATATTAATATATTAATGTTTCAATATTCACAGGACTGCATTTTTTATGGTTTTGTTTCAAAAGCCTTTTTCTTCTGGGAAAAGTATTACCAAACGCCAGGTAAGTCTTTTGCAGAATCCTTTTGTCCTAGCAGTGGACCAGGAGGCAGTGTTCTTTCCTTGATCAGGGTACTTACTGAATGATTTTAAGTGCTCAGCAGAACATTTCCAGAGTTAACTTGCCCTTGACTTAGCATTTCAGAACTGAGGCTTTAAGAGTAAATGCTAAAGTGCTAAGATAATGAAGTGTTTAAAAATGTAGACGAGGGTAGAAAATGTTTCAAGCGTGCATATAATTATTTTTTTAATACAGGATCCATATGCTGAAAAGATTTACAAATCAGACATGTAGACATGCCCACAAGCCTAGGATAAATGTCACTGGGAAGCAGATAAAGCATAAGGGTTACGAACAAGGCCTCTGGAGTCAGACAAATTCATGGCTGTTCTAATTACAAACCTTACTTTAAGCAAGTTACTTAATTTCTCTACCTTCATTTTCTGACCTGTAAAATGGAGATAATAATGCCTTCCTAATGGAGCTATAAGGAATAAATGAATTAATACATGTAAAGTTCTTAAAATAGTGCGTGGCATACGGTGTGTATGCAGTACATATCAGCTGTCACCCTCTTCATCGCTATTATTCCCTTTAAGCATCTGAGGTTCAGGATGCATACCAGAAATGTCCTTCATTCTGCATCATCTCATATTATCACCTCTTTGGACAGTAGTTACACCCTACTACATATTTGCTTTATGCCACAACTTAGAAACCTGTGCCATGATTTCTTATTAGACGAATTTAAGTACCTCTGTTTTAGAGACCAAGAACATTTTTTAAAACAGGATTAATATTTTAAACCCCATCTTAACTTTTTTCCCTCTCTTTTCAAATAATTTAAGGACTGAATATCCCTGCTGGAGAAGAATTTAAAAACTAAAACATTAAGTGTTCCTAGCAAACTAGTGAGAACTACTGTAAAAAACAGAAGATTGTACGCTATAGAAAAAGATTTCAGGATCTAGCAACAGACAAGAATATGGAAAATGAAAAACAGAATACTATCTTGCAAATCTAGATTTAGTCAAGGGATCTTAATAATTTCTATTTAATTTTAAAATATGTAACTATTTGGCCATTAAAGTATTTGTGTTACCATTATCTTTCCCTATGTATTTTATTTAAGATTTTGAGATATTTGGCAAAACATATGACTGAAATTTTTAATTTTTTGTTTCCATTTTTAGTGGATCAAAATATTTAAACATGCAGTTGCTGGGTGTATCATTTCACTTTTGTGGTTTTTTGGCCTCACTCTTTGTGGACCACTAAGGTAAATAGAAATGCATATTTTGAATGTTTATGTTTCTTCATTTTGAATATTAGTTTTATGCCATTATGTTTTATGTCAAATGTTTGTCAGTTATGTACAAATGCTTCTTTCACTTCTATAGCATTGGGTACAACTCATTGAGTATATATATATATTGAGGACCTGTTTAGCTTGTGGACTAGTTCTTTGGTGAATACCATTAATGTATTGTTCATGATCTGTCATAGATATTTTACTAGTTAGAGTCCAAACAGTTTCAGAAAAATTTAGGATACGTGACTTTTTATTCATTGGTGATCCCTTTTAGCAGCTGATTTTAGAAATGAAAAGTCTGAAATGGTAAATAAAATCAACCAATAAGGAGGAAAGGAAAATCTTTTAAAAATGCTTCCCCTTCCCCCCCAACTCTGAAAGTCCTCTACTGCCCACAGAAGATGCTTGAAAGATATGGTTATAAACAGATGTCTTGGGAATAGTGAGCCAATCATCAAAGATAAGTTTAACTCTCATTTCATATTCCCTTAAGTCTCTATAGATCTTTTTATGTAAATTGGTCAGTTCGGGGTGGGGGGGGAAATGTTTTAGGGCCGCTTAATTTAATAGGAATTATAACAGGTGCAGCTGTGCATAAGTCTTCTTTTAATATTTCTCTATCTCAAAATTATAAGCAAAAGTGCCTTGCCATTGATGGGGGGGCGGAGTATGGGACAAGAAGTAAGGAATAAGATGAAGGGTGTTCTGAAGAATCTCACTGAGGATGATGGAGTGGACAGTAGAAAGTGATCAGTGGGAAATGCTTTGTGAAAAGTCTTTTCTCCTCTCCCAGGCAATAGAATAGCTCTGGGTTTGGCTCCCTTTGGCTTGTTTACTCTGTGCTTTGTCAAAGGAAGGGTGTATATAATTCCAATGTCATATCCCTGTCCATGACAGCAGCAGCTTCCTGGTGTGGTGGGAAAGCTGGCTGGGATTTCTCAGCTTGGGGAAAACCTTTTCAGTTTATGCTTGAATATGATTGAGCGGTAATTTCTTATTCATGAAGTGATCTTTTGGTCTGTTTGTTACTAAATCACTGTCCCTGTGTGTTAGGCTAGGGAAGGAAGGGGGAAAGTTGTTAAATTCTTCCTTGGCTCCTTATTTAGTCATCTACTTCTGCCCTTACAACACTCACTACCACCAGCTCCTCTGCCAGCACTGCCCCTCTCATTCTTTTACTAAAATTGTCATTCAGTTTCTTGATTAGAAAGACTCCTTTGGTGTTTCATAGCCTGTCTTATTTTAAGTTAGTATCATTCTGCTGATATATTTTTTTTATTGTAATCTCCCAAATATTAACAGAACTAAAATAATCACTACTGTGTTCTCATTACAGATTTTTGAATAAGGAGGAAAAATGAAAATTTTTCTAATGAGCAGCTGAAAATCTGTTCCCATGTAGATCCTATAAGCTCCCTTTAGCTGGCAATAATGTTTTTATTTTTTTAATATTCATACATATAAAAGAATAAATATAAATAAATATGAACATTCATGTATCCCCCCAAATAAAACCTTACCAGTTCCTTTGTTGCCCTGTGTATCCCCCTCTCCCCCTACCATTGGATGTAACCAGCATCTTAAATTTTGCTTTTCATTCCCTTGGTTTTCTTTACAGTTTTACCATATATGAACACATTTCTTTTTTGTAAGTTTTCTACTTCATATGAATAGAATTACATTGCATGTATTTTTGTGCAGCATACATTTTCCATTCAGTGTTGTGTTTGAGATTTGCCCATTTTGATGCATGTAGAGTATGTGTGTGTGAGTGTGTGTAAGTGTGTGTGTGTGTGTATATGTATATATACACACACACATATATATAGTTCATTCACTTTTGTGTTAGTTTTTTGAAATGTAATTCACATACCATAAAATTCACTCTTTTTGTCTTAGTACATTGGGACTGCTATAATAAAAATACCATGGGCTGGGTGACTCTTAAAAAATACAGATTTGTTTCTCATGGTTCTGGAGGCTCGGAAGGCCAAGATTAAGGCAAAGCAAATTCAATGTGTGGTGAGAGACTGCTTCCTGGTTCATAGACAGCCGTCTTGTCTCTTCACTGTAACCTCACATAGCAGAAGGGCGAGGGAGCTCTCTGTGGTCTCTTTTATAAAGGCAATAATCCCATTCATGAGGGTTTCACCCTCATAACCTAAGCACCTCTCAAAGGTGTTCATTACCTCCTAATACCGTCACGTTGGTGATTGAGTTTAACGTATGAATGGGGGAGAGAAGGAGACACATACATTCAGTTTGTAGCATTTTTAAAGTATACAATTCTGTATTTCTTAATATATTCATAGAATTTCATTCATTTTTACCACTGTATAATAGTCCTTTGAATGAATATCCTCTAAATTATATTATCCATTCTCTCATCAGTGGGTATTTAGGTTGTTTCTAGTTTTGGGCTATTGCAGACAATGCTGGTATCTTATAAGTGTTTCCTGGTACATATATACAAGAAACCTGTATGATACAATCCTACAAGTGGTATTATTAGATATTTGTAGCTTCAACCTTCCTAAGACAGATAATGCCATAATATTTTCCAAAACAGCTGTACATGTTTATTTTTCCCATAATGTTTTATGAAAATCAAGGGGAAAGATTTATTTTCTTCTCCCTTACTCTAGTTGAATTCATGCTTCCTGATAAATATCGGATATATTTCATGAATGATAATGTTTTATTTTTGTAGGACTTTGCTGCTATTCGAGCACAGTGATATTGTTGTCATCTCGCTGCTCAGTGTTTTGTTCACTAGTTCTGGAGGAGGACCAGCAAAGGTAGAATTTTACATTATTCGTTACTTGCAAATTGAAAGTGTACATGTAAAATACTATCTAGGGCAGTAAAATAGGATCCTTTACCATTTAACAGAATGCAGAGGCTTTTTCTGCTAATTATAAATTTTTCTCACAAACATTTTGTGTTTTACTTTTTATTTTGAAATCATTATATATTCCTAGGAAGCTGCAAATATAGTACAGAGATCCTTGTGCCCTTCACTCAGTTTCAATAGTAACTTCTTACCCAGCTCTTATACTATCAAGACCAGGAAATTGACATTGGTACAATCCATGGACCTTATTCAGATTTCACCAGTTTTACATACACTTGTGTGTATATGTGTGTGTGTGTAGATTTGTGTAACCATCACCACAGTCAAGGTGCAGGACTGATTGATCACCACAGACATCTCCTTCGTGCTATACCTGATCCCTCCCCTCTCTCATTCTTAACTCCTATACATCATTTTTGGAAAATACATCCCTAAGAACTTGTTATATTTAAAGTCTGATGAATGTTTTGCCAACTAGGTGACCCTATTCATCTTCCATAATTTAAGTATTAATCTCTTTTCAGTAAATGCATCACCAATGTGCAATTATAACTTACACCTACAATACTTTTATTTACCAAATTAAATGCTTCCTACGCATGACGCATTGTGCTCGTTACAGAGGAAAGGAGAAATAAAGGCAAATAAGGTTTAATAGTTTCTGTTCTGAAAGGGGCTTTCAGGCTAAATAATGGAGGCAGATGAATAAAATAAAGTGAACAAAGTAACATGCCAAGTAGAGCAGAGTCTACCCAGCCTGTAGATTTCAAATTGGATCCTTGGGTATTAAAGCATGTGCCACTATTTAATCTTTTCCCCTCACTCACAGAGTACTCCAAAATAAATGTCAAGTGGATTGAAGATTTTTGTGGTTAAAAAAAAAGATATTTGTAAAAGCATAGAATAAAATATAGATGGATAATTAATCTGTGGACAGAGAAGAACTTTCTGAGCATAAAACCAGTAGAAAAAAATCACAAAGGGGAAACCACGTATGTTTGACTGCATAATGATTACAAGCATCTGTGTAACAGAAATCATTGTGCAGACAACCAACTAACAACAATAACAAATTGCCACAGATAAAAGTTTTCTGTTTTTTTTTTTGCGGTACGCGGGCCTCTCACTGCCGCGGCCTCTCCCATTGCGGAGCACAGGCTCCGGACGCGCAGGCTCAGTGGCCATGGCTCACGGGCCCAGCTGCTCCGTGGCATGTGGGATCCTCCCGGACCGGGGCACGAACCCATGTCCCCTGCATCGGCAGGCGGACTCTCAGCCACTGCGCCACCAGGGAAGCCCCTACTTTTTTTTTTTTAAATATAATCACTCAAATAGTTTAAAAAAATGCTGAAGATCCTCAATAGAAATGAGCAAAGGCAAGAAAAGACAACTCACAAAAGAAATACAAATGACTTTAAAACATTAAACAAACATTTTACTGCACTAATCAGAAATGAGAGTATGGATCTTAATATCCTGTCATTAGTGTCAATAATGAATCTGGGCATCTTGCCAGGACTGTGACTTTTTTTTCCTTAGTCTGACTCTGAAGCATCACAAAATTCTCAGTTGCCCTCTTTGCTAAGAAAAGATTAAGTTATATTCTCCATATTTGGGTATTGTTAATGTTACCGTGTCCTGATTCAATGAAAATTATGAAATTTTAAATTATGTGGTTTATGTATACTAACTTTTGTCAAAATACCTACCACACTAAGAGAGAATTTATCAAATGTAGTGGTAGTCATATAATGAATAAAATAGGATCCTCATTTTTACTTAAAATTTTAATTTTATCCAAGTATCTGGTATTACACCTATAAATTTGTAAATAGAGAGTGTATAATAATGCTATTTAGATTGCTTCTGTACCAAAAATTCTGAAGTATTTGCATAAACGTGGATAGTATGCCCTTTCTATAATTTTCTCTTGTCAAAATCCTCTCCCTGGAATGAGAACATAAGAAGTGTATTCAGCTTTTAATACCTTTACTAGCTATTAGAGATGACTTTGCTAATTTTCTTAACATGCCCTCTTAGTTCTTTTTCCCTAGAAGAGTGGTAACTAGGTTACTGACATTATTGTAAATCAGCTGTCTTCTCTATTACTTGCATGTTGTAGAATAAATTAGGTCACTACTAATTATTCCTTAGTTACTTGGGCTTTTCAAACAGAAGCAAAGTAACATTTAGGAAGATTAGTTCTGTGAACATTTAATGGTTTGTTCATGGTAACATGCTGATCAGTACTAGCAAAGAGACAACTGAAGTTGTCAGATTGTCAAGTGCCCTAAAAATACCCTACAGAATTTGTTGGAGCTCTTTACTTTTGTATCTTACTGTTAATACTGTAAATTTATATTGTACAGTATAAGGACTTTAATGTCAGATGTTATATTTTACTTAAATATTTGTCTGAAAAAATTTTTCTTTAGCATTTGTATAGTCATGGTCTTAAAAATTGACACTTGAAAAAGCTATTCTTGCTGTTATTCTCTTCATTTTCAGACAAGAGGGGCTGCTTTTTTCATTATTGCTGTGATCTGCCTATTGCTTTTCGACAATGATGATCTCATGGCTAAAATGGCTGAACACCGTATCCTTTTGCAAAAGATCAGAGTTTTTTAGTCTGGCACAATGGGAAATGAAGGAGTGACTGAATTATACTGATCAATCATGAATGAAACTTTATAGGTTGATGTAGGTATTCTAAATCAGTGTTCAAATAATGAATAAATTCATTCTAAATTAAATATTTTATAGCATCTCAATATCTTTTACAGCACCCTAAGTTTTCAGAAATTTAGGGACAATGAAAGAATATTTTGGAATGTCCTGATGCTATTTAAAAAAATAGGTGATTTACCACTCAACAAAATTAATCTATTTGCTCTCTTGTAATTTAACAATTTAAATGCTCCTTTTAGAAGTCAGTGGCAATTATTAAATAGAAACTTTTTTGAGATTAAATGAAAAACCTTTGGCATCTTGCCTGAAAGAAGAAGTTCAAATTCCTTAACCTGGTATTCGCCCTCTTGCTCTAAATTATTATTTCCAACTCATCCTCCACTTATCTCTTATATAAACCCAACTTTCCAATCAAATATATCTACTCATTTTCGTCTACAGTCATGCACTGTTCTTTCCTATCTACATACCCTTGCCCACTCCATTTAGCAGGACTCAGAACACCAGTTTTGATCCTTGTGGTTACTGATACTGCTGTAAAACCTATTAGTTAACTAATGTCAGTTTACTTTGTTACAGTGAAAGAGGACAGCATGACTTTGCAGAACTCCAGGTTGATTGTTAGACATTTGTTGCCCACTGTACCCTCTTTTGCTTGTTTGTTGCTTGCTTTGCTGAGGCTTATGTGGTCAATGGCTTAGAAACAGATTTAGGACTGATTTTTACATGGCATATCCAATTCCATTGGATAGGAGTGATCTAAGGAGGTTCCTTGCTCTTGTCCCTTTGTCCTCTTTAGAGTATGCATGCATATGTCTTGGAGGTTAAGTACTAAAATTTAACAACTGTGCCTTAAGCACTATTATAATTGTTTTGGAGACAACAAAAGAAATATATATAGGCCATTCTAATTTATAAATCATGTCCCAAAATTAAATTTTTAATTATTTTCTTTTGTTTTTAAGGGAAACATATTGTTGAGGATAGTCAGGTTTGCCTTCAGATTAGTGTATAGTCAACCCAAAATAATGTAGCTAAAATTCCAGGAGGACTTCAGGATTCAAAGAGTTAATATTTGGAATTTTTTTTCCTTCACTCCAACTCACTTAGCTGAAGGACATCATGACAGTGCTCTAACTCACATGCTTTACACAGCCATTGCCTTCTTAGGTGTGGCAGATCACAAGGTATGTTCTTTTCTTTGTTCCTAAGGTGATCAAGAGATTCTGAAAAGTTACAGCAACTGTAGCTTTAAAAGTACATTTAAAATAAGTTATCAGTAATTTACAGTACTGCCAGCCATTTAAGTAGTTCAGTAATTTGGGTTATGGAAAAAACATGCTAGCTCCATTTCTTTAAATATTATGTATTTAAGACTTGAGTGTTGAACTGTGTGTTTCTAATGAGACTTATCTACTTTTACTCATAGGGTGGAGTATTATTGCTAGTACTGGCTTTGTGTTGTAAAGTTGGTTTTCATACAGCTTCCAGAAAACTCTCTATAGATGTTGGTGGAACCAAACGTCTTCAAGCTTTATCCCATATTGTTTCTGTGCTTCTCTTATGCCCATGGGTCATTGTTCTTTCTGTGACAACTGAGGTAAGAGCAGGAATTTATTGGTAATAAGTAAAATAAATTGCTGTTATTTATAGATTTTAGTTCAGTACATTGTATTTTATTTCAATTTGATGTTGCAAGTGGCTTTAAATTATCAAGTACTATTACATTTATATATCCCTCCCATTCCTGTGGCCCATAGGAATCAGTTAAATAATAATATTAATAATAGTTTAATACCTACCCACAAACCCAAGGATTATATATCACCAAGTATTTATAAAATTATTAAACAATAATGCTTCTTTTTTTAATACTTTGGGGAATACTAGGAAAATGTGCCAATATCTTATAACTCTTATATTTTGGCATTTTACAAATCATATTGAATCATGGGAATATTTGTTTATACATAAAGGGATTAACTAAAATATAGGATGTGAACTTTATACCCATATGGTATTAACAAATTTTTTTTTTTAATTTCTAGAGTAAAGTCGAGTCTTGGTTTTCTCTCATTATGCCTTTTACAACGGTTATGTTTTTTGTCATGATCCTGGATTTCTATGTCGATTCCATTTGTTCAGTCAAAATGGAAGTTTCCAAATGTGCCCGATATGGATCCTTTCCCATTTTTATTAGTGCTCTACTTTTTGGAAATTTTTGGACACATCCAATAACAGACCAGCTTCGGGCCATAAACAAAGCAGCACACCAGGAGAGCACAGAACACGTCCTTTCTGGAGGAGTGGTAGTGAGCGCTATATTCTTCATTTTGTGTAAGCATTTTTCCCCTTAGCAAATTTCATCTTATGGATTCTGATGTTCAGTCATTTACTAAATTTGGGAATTTGTTCAATGCTTCATATATTTAGTGCTGAGAGATACTGTGTTGGGTTTTGGTGGCTTAAATTTTTTAAACTTTTATAATATCCCTCTTTTTTTTTTTTCTTCCGTTTTTAGCTGCCAACATCTTATCATCTCCTTCTAAGAGAGGACAGAAAGGTACCCTAATTGGATATTCTCCTGAAGGAACACCTCTTTATAACTTCATGGGTGATGCTTTTCAGCATAGCTCCCAGTCAATCCCTAGGTTTATTAAGGAATCACTAAAACAAATTCTTGAGGAGAATGACTCTAGGCAGATCTTTTACTTCTTGTGCTTGAATCTGGTAAGAGTTTTAAATATTAGTGGCATGTCTTAAAAGCTTAATCTTTTAATTTTGACAGTTCTGGTATAATTTTAGTAATTCCCAAATAATTTTAGTAATTAGAAATGGGCTAAAATTATATTTTCTCTAAGTATTAGAAAGATTACAGGATCATATTCATACTACTTAAACAGACAATTTTTTGAAGTATTTTAAAAACGTTGGTTTAGTGTGCTATTTCAAATTAGTAGATATAGTAGTTTATAAAGATTTTTATCAGGAATTCCCTGGTGGTCCAGTGGTTAGGACTCCTTGCTCTCACTGCCAGGGGCCCAGGTTCAATCCCTGGTCGGGGAACTAAGATCCCACAAGCCACACGGCACAGCCAAAAAGAAAAAAAGATTTTTATCTACTCCTTATAAGATCTCACTGCCGACCAGTTTGCTAACATTTTATAGTCTAGTTTATTTAGTTCTACAGACATATAAATAAAACTATCCCCTTTTAAATAGTTTATAAGATAGACATATCTGATTTAGCTTGATTTCTTATAGTTTATATGAATGAGGTTTCTTGTATGAGAATCAGTTAAATAACGAAAGAGACAGTTATATAATATCTTCAAGTAAGGTTTGGGTAACTAAAGGTTAAAATCCTTATGATTAAATTCTGATAAATCTCTCTTGAAACAGTATTTCCCAACATACTCCTCTCCTATTTTTTTTAAACGTGTTTTAGCTTTTTACCTTTGTGGAATTATTCTATGGCGTGTTGACCAATAGTCTGGGTCTGATCTCAGATGGATTTCACATGCTCTTTGACTGCTCTGCTTTGGTCATGGGACTTTTTGCAGCCCTGATGAGTAGATGGAAAGCAACTCGGATTTTCTCCTATGGGTAGGTACCCTGACTGTCAAGGCTTGTAGCAAATTCCATCTTATAGAATAAAATTTTACTACTTTTAATACATATTTAATTTTTCAGAGCTTCATTTTTCTTTAAAGTAGATAAGAGAAACTAAACCAAGCATTTGATAAATACTGAATGGCAGTAAGCTTAAGACTATATACTCCCTGACAAATCCCTCTCATAGGTAGATAGCAAAAAATCAGTTAAATAGTGAGCTATTTGGCCAACAGTGTTTCTTTGAGGTAATGGAATGTTCATGGTCATTCACATCTTTGCGGTTAGGAAGAGAATTCAAAATTTAAAGTGGCTCTGCATGCAGTAGCCTTTCACTAAGTCATCATTAGTGAAATGATGCAGTATCCTTTCACTAAGTCATCATTCAGTTCAGCGAATATTAGAATCCCTGATTTGTGCAAGATATTTTGATAAGAACTATTGTAAATAGGTTAATAAATTCAGCTCTTACTTTCAGCTGTTTATATTTTGAAAGATGGATGACCCCAAATTACAAAAAATTTTGATACAAAGCCCAATCTATGTGCTGTGACGGAGATACAGAGAACGCCAAAGGATTAGAGAGAGAAATAACTTCTTGCTAAGAAATTAGGACAGGCTTTGTGTAAGAAGGGACGTTGACGAAGGACTTTGATAAATATATAAGATTTCAACAAACATATATGTATGGAAAGAACCTTCCAGCATTAGTATGATATTTATAATCTTGGTAATTTTCTAGTCTTACTATTTGTGTCATTGAAAATCTGTCATTGAAAATCATTTCCTCATTTGTAACATAATAATGTTTATACTTTAAAAATATTTGTCATTTTCCTTTTCTAAAAATATGTTCTACATTTTTAGGTATGGCCGAATAGAAATTCTCTCTGGATTTATTAATGGGCTTTTTCTAGTGGTAATAGCTTTTTTCGTGTTTATGGAATCAGTGGCTAGATTAATTGATCCTCCGGAATTAGACACACACATGTTAACAGTAAGTCTTTTCATTTTCCTATTTGAATTTCTGCTCAAACTCATACAGCTTTTTCCCTGCTAAAGTTTAACTACTTGTAGTTATTGACCTAGGAAGGTTTTATTTACTTATTTTTTAATTTAAATTAACATAACTTCCTATCTTGCTATTTACATTTACACTGCTGACTCTTTGAAATTAATACACTTTTCTCTAATACACTAGTAGTCAAATATTAGATAATATCCTAAAACAGTTTCTTTTCTGCCTTATTAAACGTTTTTGTTTGAAGATGTGTTTTTGAATACCTGAGGAAATATTCAAAGGCTTTACTCTAGATTAAATTACTGCTATGGCAACTTTTAGTGTTTTCCCTGTACCTCCAAATCTTTACATGCGCTGTTCCTTATAGTTCTCATGCCCTTCCCTCACTTCTGCCCTTTTCGGCTTTGCTTCTAAAGTTGCCTTTGGTGGGATACTTTCCCTTAGTCCCTCTCTTCCCACCTTAAAGTGTGTTAGATTTCCCTTTCTGAATATTCCCATTGTATCTTGTGCAATCTTCTTTTAGCAACATTGACTTATAACTGTTGTTTAGTTTTTCATTCTTCCACAATTAAGATATGTGTCGCTCAATATCAAAAAAACAAACAACCCAATCCAAAAATGGGCAGAAGACCTAAATAGACATTTCTCCAAAGAAGACATACAGATTGCCAACAAACACATGAAAGGATGCTCAACATCACTAATCATTAGAGAAATGCAAATCAGAACTACAATGAGGTATCACCTCACACCGGTCAGAATGGCCATCATCAAAAAATCTACAAACAATAAATGCTGGAGAGGGTGTGGAGAAAAGGGAGCCCTCTTGCACTGTTGGTGGGAATGTAAATTGATATAACCACTATGGAGAGCAGTATGGAGGTTCCTTAAAAAACTACAAATAGAACTACCATACGAGCCAGCAATCCCACTACTGGGCGTATACCCTGAGAAAACCATAATTCAAAAAGACACATGCACCACAATGTTCATTGCAGCTCTATTTACAACAGCCAGGACATCGAAGCAACCTAAGTGTCCATCAACAGATGAATGGATAAAGATGTGGCACATATATACAATGGAATATTACTCAGCCATAAAAAGAAACGAAATTGAGTTATTTGTAGTGAGGTGGATGGACCTAGAGTCTGTCATACAGAGTGAAGTAAGTCAGAAAGAGAAAAACAAATACCATATGCTAACACATGTATATGGAATCTTAAAAACAAACAAACAAAATGGTTCTGATGAACCTAGGGGCAGGACAGGAATAAAGATGCAGATGTAGAGAATGGACTTGAGGACATGGGGAGGGGGAAGGGTAAGCTGGGACGAAGTGAGGGAGTGGCATGGTCATATATACACTATCAAATGTAAAAGAGATAGCTAGTGGGAAGCAGCCACAGAGCACAGGGAAATCAGCTTGGTGCTTTGTGACCACCTAGAGAGGTGGCATAGGGAGGGTGGGAGGGAGACGCAAGAGGGAGGGGATATGGGTATATATGTATATGTATAGCTGATTCACTTTGTTATACAGCAGAAACTAACACACCATTGTAAAGCAATTATACTCCAGTAAAGATGTTAAAATTTTTTTCTAATTTAAAAAATTAAAAATAAAACAAATGGATTTCTCTAAAGGAGAAATTGTAGATGTATGTAAATTAAATGGTGCCCTGAGCTAGAGCTGCTATTCAAAATCATTTTGTAAGAGGGGATAATCAAGGGTAAGTATCCTTTGGGGTGTTATTGTGGCACCATTAAATCAAGGTAATCTCATTTACTTTGCTTTTTAAAAAATGCTTTTCCATTGTACTTTTTTTACTTTGGGAAATTTTACTATAGTTAAGAAACAGTAAGACTGTGTTTATTTGTAATCCACTCATTAGTAAATTACAATCATTGCCTTTTAAAGTATTGATATTTACCTAGTAATATAAATGAGATTTCAGGTACAGTGTATACTTGCTCTAGTAAGCAGTACTTTCAAACTCTTTATTTAAATAAAATAAAACTTTAGCATCATTTATTTATTCATACACCCTGAATCAAGTACATTTTTATTCTTAATCATTTAGTTAAAGCAAATCTAAATCCTTTTACTTGTGAGCACTTTGGTATTTGAAACTTAAACGCTTCTTCTAAAATTCACACTTTTAAAATTTTCTTATTGAATTTAATGAGGTTTTACTATGAATATTTTCAAAACTATAAACCAAAAAACATATATAGCAACATAATAACTTTTAAATAACAAGTTTATTTTTTTAATTACAAATTTAAAGGTTTTCTTTTTTCTTTTTTCTAGCCAGTCTCAGTTGGAGGGCTGATAGTAAACCTTATTGGTATCTGTGCCTTTAGCCATGCCCATAACCATACCCATGGAGCTTCTCAAGGAAGCTGTCACTCATCTGATCACAGTCATTCACACCATGTGCATGGACACAGTGACCATGGGCACGGTCACAGCCACGGATCTGCAGGCAGAGGCATGAATGCTAACATGAGGGGTGAGTCCTTGCCAGATACTGTCCTACCTTTCAACTGTGTTCTGAATTGGCATTGTTTATTTGTATTAAGTATTGAGCTCTTGGTACAATTTTATTTTAAAAAACCAACCTGTAACTAAAAAGAGATCTAAAGTCATCTGTTACAGAAAATACTCACAACTGTTCATAAATGTCAATTTTTAAAAATAAATTATTGTAATTATAGAGTCCTTTTCATAGTGACATTTGAGTAAATATTAGTTGCAAGGGAAACTGTGCATTACGCACTTTCACTATAAAAGAACTAAGAAATTTTTATTGTACTGAAAAAAATATGGGGGAAGTATCATTTATGTTGAGATATTTATTCTGATGTTTTATTTATTTATTTGGCCACACCGCATGGCTTGTGGGATCTTAGTTCCCCAACAAGGGATTGAACCCTCACCCTCAGCAGTGAAAGTGCGGAGTCCTAACCTCTGGACCGCCAGAGAATTCCCTATTCTGATATTTTAGTAGAAATAATTTAGGTAATGTCAAAACTTGGCTCATGTATGATTTCTAGGAAGCTTTCCCACACACCATCATAAAACTCACCACACTGGTAATAGTTGCCCACATCCTTACTTTCACCACTGTGCCATGAATTCCTTGATGGAAGTGACCATGTTTAGTCATTTTGAAGTACCAGCCCCTAGCAGAGTGCCTGGTGAATAATAGGTACCTCGTAATATTTGTAGAATGAATAAAAGAACTAAATTAAATGTGCTTTAATTTTTAATATTTTATGTATCTTACTTGTAGGTGTATTTCTACATGTTTTGGCAGACACACTTGGCAGTATTGGTGTGATCGTATCCACCATTCTTATAGAGCAGTTTGGATGGTTCATTGCTGATCCCCTCTGTTCTCTTTTTATCGCTATATTAATATTTCTCAGTGTTGTCCCACTGATTAAAGATGCCTGTCAGGTTCTCCTTCTGAGACTGCCACCAGAATATGAAAAAGAACTACATATTGCCTTAGAAAAGGTACTGTGTATAATTTGTTTACTAGTCTTCTTCCTTTTAAAATAGTATTTGAAATTAAATAAGTTGACCTAATGAGAAATGAAAATGACAGTCTTGTAGGAAAATGGACTGATAATATAAACAGGCAATTCATAGAAAAACCAAACACAAAATAGAATGTATTTCAGCTTGTGGTTTGCCATATCTTATTATTTATTTGTTTGTTTATTTATTTGTTTATTTGTTTATTGGCTGCATTGGGTCTTCGTTGCTGTGCGCGGGCTTTCTCTAGTTGCGGTGAGTGGGGGCTACTCTTCGTTACGGTGCGCGGGCTTCTCATTACGGTGGCTTCTCTGGTTGCGGAGCACGGGCTCTAGGCACACGGGCTTCAGTAGTTGTGGCACATGGGCTCAGTAGTTGTGGCACATGGGCTTAGTTGCTCCACAGCATGTAGGATCTTCCCGGACCAGGACTCGAATCTGTGTCCCCTGCATTGGCAGGCGGATTCTTAACCACTGCGCCACCAGGGAAGTCCCTGACATATCATATTAAAGTAATTAGGATCTGCTGATGAACAGTTGGCATCTTGAATACTTAAGGTATAGCATCTTAACCCACTGGTTTCACAAATAAAATTAGTAAAGTTTTCTCACTTTCTCATAATTGGCGACTAATACATCCTACTAAAAAAGAAAGTTTTTTATTTCAAAAATAATACATATCCATTACAGAAAGCTTCAAAGTAGAAAAAAGAAAAAAATAATAATCACATATAATTTCACCACCTGGAAAGAAACACTTTTTTTTTTAATTTATCTATTTATTTATTTATTGGTTTTTTTGTTTGTTTTTTTGGCTGCATTGGGTCTTTGTTGCTGTGCATGGGCTTTCTCTAGTTGTGGTGAGCAGGGACTTCTCATTGCGGTGTGTGGGCTTCTCATTGTGGTGGCTTCTCTTGTTGCAGAGCACAGGCTCTAGGCACATGGGCCTCAGTAGTTGTGGCATGTGGGCTCAGTAGTTGTGGCTCACAGGCTCTAGAGCGCAGGCTCAGTAGTTGTGGCGCACGAGCCCAGTTGCTCCATGGCATGTGAGATCTTCCCGGACCAGGACTTGAACCCATGTCCCCTGCATTGGCAGGCGGATTCCTAACCACTGCCCCACCAGGGAAGCCCAGAAACACTTTTGGGTCGTTTTTCTGTATAAAACTATTTTTAAAATAAAAATGGCCAAAAAAATGTTTTGTACTGCTTTGTAAATTTTTCCCCACTTAATTATATCATGTTGATAAATATTCTAATACATTTTTAATGACAGGGTAGTGTTACTTTGTGTGGATAGTCTATAATTTATTTAACTAGCCCTCCGTTGTTGAACATGAAGGATATCTTTTGCATGTGTTATCTCAAATATAACAAATAATACTGGAATGTTTGTATCAATATAAAGGAAACAACATGGTTTATTGAATGTATCCAATGTTTAGACTAGGCAAAGTACATCTTACATCTGTGAAAATGGGTGTAAAGTCACCTGTGTAACCCTGTTCACTTCCTATTCCAGACTTCTTTCCCTGGCATCACTGCCAGGTCAAAATATTTTAGACACCTTTACTTGAAGTTAGTTGTCCCTCCCATTCCTTTCTCATTCTGGGCTCTCCTTATTACTTTTGTTTTTTTTAATCAGCCTAATAATGGTTTCTGGACTAGAAAGACTGCTTTGTGTTCAGTAAATTAGCCTTCAAATCCATTTATATCACCTCTCCTTTTATTTGACAGCTACAGAAAATTGAAGGATTAATATCATACCGAGACCCACATTTTTGGCGTCATTCTGCCAATATTGTGGCAGGAACAATTCATATACAGGTGACATCTGATGTGCTGGAACAAAGAATAGTACAGCAGGTAATAATCTTAAGTTTTTAAAATAATTGCAGTTGAGGTAATTGCACACATTGTAAGTTATACAGCTCAGTAGTCATTTAATTGTTTAAAAATATCATTCTTACAGCTGTCCAAGGAGAAGTTGTTTTTTTACATCTAGATTTGTTTTATATCCAAAAATGGTAAAAAATAAAGTCAAGTTTTAGTATGTGGAGGACAAGCTTAAGTTAATGTAAAAAAAAATTCATTTGTAGTCCACCTTGGTTCCCAATAGATGGTCAAGAAATAAGTTATTATAAATATAGTCCTAAGTTAATAATAATAATAAAGTTGGCAGGTATGTGTCATGGTTGGAGATAAGGATCAAAACAGTTCCTGTATCCCTATTCTAGACCTACCAAATTGGAAACAGTAGCTGTTTTCCTTTTCTACTTTGAATGTCAGGTCAGTGATTTACTGGCCTTCTAAAAGATCCTATGTAATATTTGACCAGCTAAATAATAAACATTATTTTAAGGACTTATCATTGACTGTCTGTGGCTATTTTAAAAAATGTGATATCTATTATTTAATCCAAGTGCACTAAATGCATTAATCTGAATGCTTTTAAATGTATGGATTTTTGTAACAGGTTACAGGAATACTTAAAGATGCTGGAGTAAACAATTTAACAATTCAAGTGGAAAAAGAAGCATACTTTCAACATATGTCTGGCCTAAGTACTGGATTTCATGATGTTCTGGCTATGACAAAACAAATGGAGTCCATGAAATACTACAAAGATGGTACTTACATCATGTGAGATAACTTGGGAATTACCCCTGGGGTATGAACAATGAAGATGAAATGACCGGGTATTTATAATATCGCCAGAAGGAAGAAAATTGCACATAATTGTACAGAAACATTTTGTGGTATTTGAAAAAAATTTTAAAGCTGCCTACAGTTGGATCAAGGAATCTTTCTTAAAGGAAATTTAAATACAGAATGAAGCGTTAATTGTACAAGTAAAATAATTGTTTAAATTACATGTAAAACAGGAAACTTAAAATTTAAGTGAACATGATGTATCATATCATCTTCAAAAGTGAACATATAATGATGGATTCTAGTGAAGACCAAAATAACTTCTGTGTGTTTACTTTCTGTAAGAAAGCATCTCCATTGTAAATAATGTATTTACATGTTTATTACAAAGACCCAAATGAAAAATTTTTAGTCAATTTTTTGCATAGCCCTAGGATAAAATAGGAATAAAAGTTCTATATTTATGGATTTTCTGTATATAAAACTGGTTTCTAATTATAACTTAAATCCATTAAGTAAAACCTGTATTGCCACTTTAAATGTAAACTAAATTATTTGGGAGAAACTTCAACCACTGATATGAGGCAGCAGTGAGAATAGTGAAGGATAACATGACAGTTTTTGATGTATTACAAAAGCCAACCACTCTGTAAAATAAATTTTTTTACTTTTGGTAATATTTGCAAATGAATAATTACTTTATTAGGGTAAAGAACTTAGACTAAGTTGTGTTCATGTTATTCACTCTGTCTTCTTCCTCTAAAGTAGAATATTCCATTTCTTGTTATGCATCTGGCATTCCAAGTTGCTTATTAAGCTGGTATCCAAGCAATGCTAGGCTTTTCATCTTTTCTTATGTTGTGGAACAGCCAGTGGAGAGAGTCATAAATAATTGTCAACTCAGAGTTAATTTTCTGCCTATAGATGTAACTTTTTAAAAAATTTCTGGAACATGTAGATGTAGAAGAAATATCGAAGAATTCGGTGGTTATTTTAAAGTTTAATAAGTAAATCTTGTTCATAAACCCTTGGGCACTATGAAATCAAAATACTTACTCTATAACTACTTTCTATAATAATATCTATATTTTTTTATTTCCAATTTAAACTGAATGTATAGTCTGAAAAGACTGTATGATAAATAGATACATAATAATATATGCAGTTTTATGAACACCAAAGAATGTTGACCAAGAGAAACTTTTGAATACCTATTTGTAAGCATCTGAGTATTTTCACTCTTATACTAGGAATTTTGATAAGTAGGATGAATTAATTTTAGTATGGATACTATTTTCTTATCTATACCATAATGGCAAACATGTATTTAAATCATATTTTTGTCTTACAAATTTAAAATGTGAGAGGTTTTAGAAATTTGTTATAAGTTATTTTGATATTTCTTGTCTTCTCTTTACACATTTTCTGGTCCAGAATCTTCAATACATATTAAAATTTTTGAGTGGTGGGAAAATAATTGCATATTGATGTTTTAATGTAATTTTTATACATTAAAAAATTTTAAGTAGATAGGTACAATAAATATTACATCATTTTTTAAATTGTCATTTCCCTTGGAAGGCATAAAAATAGCAAGAAAATTAAACTAATGTGATGGACGACTATCAAGATGAGAGAGAATGCAACACTGAAGGGTGAGGGAGTGCAGATGGAAAGTAGGGAAACTCCAGTATGGAGAGCACCAGGGTCCTGGTTCTGGCTCATACAAACCATATGACTTTAGGCAAATCAGCCTCTCTGGGTATCTTTTTTTTCCTCATACATAAAATGAGAATACAATCTGCTGAAATTCACGGATACGGAGCAACTGGAACCCACAAACTGCCAGTAGGAATTTGAAATGACGCAGCCACTTTGGAGAACCGTTTGGCCATTTCTTTTAACGTTAAGCATACAGCTCTCCTGTGACCCAGCAGTTCTACTCCTGGGTATTTACCCAAGAGAAATGGAAACATGTCTGCAGAAAGAGTGGTACAAGAATGTACATCTTGAGACCCCAAAACCGGAAAGAATCCAAATGTCCATCATCGAGAGAATGGATAAGTAAGTTATGGTGTATTTACAATGGACTACTTACTCAGCAGTTTTTTTAAAATTACTGTTACAAACAATATAAGTGAATCTCAAAAACATTATAAGTGAGGGGCTTCCCTGACAGTCCAGTGGTTAAGACTCTTCGCTCCCAATGCAGGGGGCACGGATTCAATCCCTGGTCGGGGAACTAAGATCCTACATGCCGCAGGGTGCGACAAAAATATATATATATATATGGGTGTGTGTGTGTGTATATATGCCAGCCACAAAAGAGGTCTACTATATGGTTCCATGTATATAAAGTACAAAAACAGAGAAGACTACTCTATAGTGTTAGAGCATAGAAATTTTCAATAGAGCATTAATTTTCAATTGTTGTCATAACAAATTACCATAAACTTAGGGCTTAACACAAACTTATTATCTTACAATTCTGTAGCTCAGAAGTCCAGTATGGGACTCACTGGGCTAAAATCAAGTTGCCACCGGGCTGCATTTCTTTCTGGAGGCTCTCATAATCCATTTCCTTGCTCATTCAAGTTGTTAGCTGAATTCAGTCCTAATGATTGTGACTGAGGTCCCTGTTCCTTTGCTGGTGTTCCCAGCTTCTAGAGACCACCTGCATTTTTTGGCTTGTGGCCCCTTTCCTCCATCCTCACTTGTGGCCCCTCTCCTCCATCCTCAAAGCCAGCAAGAGTAGGTCATGTGCTTCTTATACTTCAAATCTCTCCTGCCTCTCCTTCCACTGTAGCACCTTTCTCTGACTCACTCTTCTGTCTTCCTCTTCTACTTTTAAGGACTCTTGTGGTTACATTGGGCCCACCCAGGTACCAGATAATCCCCTATCTCAAAGTCCCTTTTGCCGTGTAACATAGTCACAGGTATGTTCATATTCACAGGTTCTGGGCATTAGGACAAGGACATCTTTCTGGGGGTCGTTATTTTGCCTGCCACGTGTTTGCCTTCCAAAGACTGGGAGTTTGTTAGAAAAAAAAGGCAGGGAGATCTTTTTGGAGTGATGGAAGTGTTCTATATCTAGAGCACAGTGGTGGTTACACAGATGTATACAATTGTCAAAATCTTAAGTATAACTTCTGCATTTTCTTTTTCAAGTGCTTTTATAATTTGCTAGTAATTATTCGAAGCTACTGTGTGGTAAGCACACAATTATCCATTTTTTCTCCTAGTACTCTGGTATTATCACATAATAAGTTAGCTATAACTGATCTAGTTCAATAACACAGTATAGTGGACTAGATTTTTTTCAGATACATTGTTCCTCTTTGTGGCTATTTTCCACTTGAATTTAGAGGCCAAGGAGGTTTCCTCTGCAACAAAGTACAATACATAGATCTGTCAATATTAATATTCACACAGTTATGGAAAGCCTATTTAAGAAAATAATACAATTCAGTAGTTTTTTTTTTTTTAAACATTGAATAAATCCATTCATACTCAACAAAATGCATTGAAGTTCTTTATAGCAAGACACTGCTCTAGGAGCTAGGGATAAAATCACCAATAAAACAGTCCTGCCCTAAAGGAGCTTACTTTCAAGTGTAGGACACAGACTAATATGTAAAAATGTCAGACTGTGATGAGCACTATGAGGAAAAGCAATAACTTATTGAACCCTTGCTGTGTACCAGGCAGACAGTGTTCTAAGCAATCAATATGTGTAATTATTATCCCCATTTTACTGATGAGGAAACTGAGGAAGAAAAAGGTTAACTTGCCCCCAGATCATACACCCAGTAAGTGGTAAAGCCAACTGTCCAAACCAGGCACTCTGGTTTCACCCTTAACAGGGGTGCTAGAGAATGGCCAAAAAGGATCTCTATGGGGGAAGACAACCTGATTTGAGTAAGGAAGCAAATGGTACCTAGTATCTTAGACCGTATTCTATTTTTTTAATAAATTTATTATTCATTCATTTATTTATTTTTGGCTCATTGGGCCTTTGTTGCTGCACACGGGCTTTCTCTAGTTGTGGCGAGTCGGGGCTACTCTTCGTTGCGGTGCGTGGGCTTCTCATGCGGTGGCTTCTCGTTGTGGGCTTCAGTAGTGGTGGCACGTGGGCTCTAGAGCTCAAGCTCAGTAGTTGTGGTGCACGAGCTTAGTTGCTCTGCGGCAAGTGGGATCTTCCCAGACCAGGGCTCGAACTTGTGTCTCCTGCGTTGGCAGGAGGATTCTTAACCACTGCGCCACCAGGGAAGTCCCGTATTCTATTAATAGCCACTATTCTATCCTGAAGGAACATCAAATGTAAGGCATTTGAGAAAGGAGGTGGTTAGCATGATAGAAGGAAAGCAAGAAGGCCAGTGTGATAGCAGCAAAATTAGTCAAGTAGCGTAGTGAGGACATGGAAAGTCTGTGAAGGACTTTGAGTAAGGAACTGACTCGAGCTGATGTGTTTCCAAAGGATCATGATAGAAGAGCCTAGTAGAATCCAAGGAAGAGTTAGAAGGCTTTTGCCCAAGCCTAAATGAGAGAGGATAGGGACTTGGGTAGACTAAGCAGCATGTTCATTGCCTCTTACCCATAAGCTCGCTGTTTAAGGTAAAAAATCAGACACAAACGCTGCCTTCACTATGCTTATTACAGTAGGGAAGATAAGATGTATGTAACTATAATTCAAGATTTAGAGAGTGCCGTAAGGGAGTGGCAAAGTTCAGAAAGTGGAGAAGTTACTTTTAGCTGAAGAGAAGAGGGTGAGGCTTCACAAAGGAGGTGGCATTTGATAGATCAAAGAGACCAGTGGGGTTGGAAATAGAAGGCAAGGGGATTAATTTCCTCTGGAATAAAGTGTGTATACCCATCAGTAGTTCAGTTTTGCACAATCATGGCTTTCGGGTGTGGGTGTGGAGTTAGTAGGCTTATGATTACGAAGGTTAGGCGCAGGGCATTGAGGATATTTGAATACCAGGTTACAGGTTAACCACATGGGGCTTCCCTGGTGGCGCAGTGCTTAAGACTCCGCGCTCCCAATGCAGGGGGCCCAGGTTCCATCCCTGGTCCGGGAACTAGATCCCACATGCGTGCCTCAACTAAGAGTTTGCATGCCACAACAAAGGAGCCCTGGAGCCTCAACTAAGGAGCCTGCCTGTCATACTAAGACCCGGCACAACCAAAATAAAGAGAGGGAGGGAAGGAGGAAGGAAGGAAGGAAGGGAGGGGGGAAGGAAGGAAGGGAGGGGGGAAGGAAGGAAAAGTTAACCACAGACCTGTTAGGTAATCATATGGGGGCTCATTGTCTAGCTCTGTAAAAATCATCAGGTAAGTTACAGTGACTTATACTCTTCAAATGCCTTATTTCAAGTAGGGTTTCCTATTGTTGGTTGCCTTCATTTTCCATAGGAGCAGGATAGGAATGCCTAACATGAAAGACTAAAATTGATATAGTGGGCTGGACACTGGCTGGCCTAGGAGTCAGACTCTCCCCCATAGCTGTGGTCTAAGGGCCAGTTGCTTATTCTCTGACTTAAAATGATAGGGTTTAGATCCAGTGAATATAAGGTGATCAAGCCCTTGCAGTCCTATGCAATCAAGGCTATAGTCCTTTTTTTTTTTTGGCCACAACGCACAGCATGTGGGATCTTAGTTCTGCGCCCCCTGCAGTGAAAGCGCAGAGTGTTAATCACCGTCCCAAGGCAACAGTCCTAAATTAATCTGTGGGAACCATTTTTGTTAAAGGCAACAGATGCATTAAATGCCTAAAGTGTACAAAGCACGGGTGGATGATACAAAGAGGTCTGATATGGTCTCTGCCCTCACAAGAAGGCAATAATTACTGAGCATATAAAAATATGTAAAAGCAGGGCTTCCCTGGTGGCGCAGTGGTTGAGAGTCCGCCTGCCGATGCAGGGGACACAGGTTCGTGCCCCGGTCCGGAGGATCCCACATGCCGCGCAGCGGCTGGGCCCGTGAGCCACAGCCGCTGAGTCTGTGTGTCCGGAGCCTGTGCTCCGCAACGGGAGAGGCCACAATGGTGAGAGGCAATCTATGTACTCTTATATGGGAAGTCCCTGGCGGTCCAGTGGTTAGGACTCCGTGCTTCCACTTCAGGGGGCACGGGTTCGGTCCCTGATCAGGGAACTAATATACCACATGCCACGTGGTATGGCCAAACAAAAAAGTATGTACTCTTATATGTGCATAGAATATTTTTGAAAGAAACCCAAGAACCTTTTAGTATATTTTCCTTTGTGGAGGTGGACTAACTCTTTATTGTATAACCTCCTTGACTATTAAATATAGCATCTAAAACCTAAAACCTAAAAAAAAATTAAAATTTTTAAAAAAGGCAAATCTCCCCCAGTGCTATCAACAATTTAAGGGACAGTAGAAAGGGGTTAAAATATACATCAGCTCTACAAATGTATAGAGTCAATGTACGCAACTGAGGAAGTTATTTTATGGTGTTTTTATGTATACTGTCATCTTTTTCAACTCCTGTTTCTATCAACATTTTAGTGTGAATGTGCCTGATTTTCAGTCAATACAATCAACCACTCTCAGTCTTTTAAACTTAATTTTTTTTTCAGTTACACACGTGTATTGTTTTAAAAAGTCAAATAGGACTTCCCTGGTAGCGCAGTGGTTGAAAGTCCGCCTGCCGATGCAGGGGAACGTGGGTTCGTGCCCCGGTCCGGGAGGATCCTGCGTGCTGCAGAGCGGCTGGGCCCGTGAGCCATGGCCGCTGGGCCTGCGCGTCCGGAGCCTGTGCTCCACAACGGGAGAGGCCACAGCAGTGAGAGGCCCGCGTACCGCAAAAAAAAAAAAAAGTCAAATAGTTCTTTTAAACTTATAACAAAATCAACACACCCCTGTCTCCCATTCCTGCTCTCTAAAAAGAATCATTTTCTATTCTTTTAACTGTGTGATTTGCTGTTTACAGTCATAATTCTCAATAAATTTCTTCTATTGCTATTTTTTTGGTAGCTGTTATACAGTTTTAAACATTACCCACTAACTTCTAACAATGGAAGATGAGGGTTTTTTGCTGTTTTATACCATCAGCACATATGCACATTCAAACACAACCCCCCCCTCCCCACCTTTCCAATATAATTGAACCCTAATTTGGGGTTAAATCACTATTCAGTGTTTTAATTATTTTATGACCATATGATTTACCAAAGTGCCCTAAGTACCGTATTATAATTAGATTTCCAATTTTTCTTTTAACAGCTAGTTTGTTCCAGATTTAATAGTGCCTTGCTTATTTTGATTTGCCTAGTTTTTCTGTACCTATCGCTCATTAATCTCCACCAGAAGTGTAAATCTCTTCTCAGTACATTCAAATACCTCAAGTAAGTTATCAATTTCATTTTTTTGCTTGGAGATGTCCCACCTAGAACCCACCTTCCTTATCATTCTATTCCAACGTGCACTGACTGCTCCTCAGGCCAACTAAAAAGTGTCAGCCTAGGATCACCTAAAGTCTTGGGAATTCCTTTTGCCTTTCTCCTGTGTTGGAATTACTGTTTTTTTGATCCCACATCTTCCTTTTTTTTTTTTTTTTTTTCGGCTGCACAGCACAGCATGCAGTATCTTAGTTCCCCAACCAAGGATCTAGGGATCGAATCTATGCCCCCTGCAGTGGAAGCACAGAGTCCTAATCACTGGACACTAGGGAATTCCCCTTCCTCTTTTTAAATTTCCGTCTTTGTTAGGAGAATACACACTCCAATAACTTCCTAAGAAAGGGTACATGGGAGATAATTTTAGAATTGCAAATCTAAAAATGCCTTTATTCTACCTCATGACTGTTTCATGGTTTGGCTGGGTACAGAACTATGGATTGAAAATCATTTTCCCACAGAATCTTGTAGCTTTCGACATTGCTGTTGAAGGTCTCGTTCCATTCTGATTCTAGATCCTTTGTATGCTATCTGATTTTGTTTCCTTTTAGGGTCTTCCCTTTATTCTAAATGTTATACACCAGCACAGTGTGCCATGAGATGAGTCTTTGGTTCACTTATTGTGCAAGGCACTCAGACATGGATTTATAAAACTCATGTTCTTTAGTCCTGGGAAGTTTTCTTGTATTATTTCTTTAATAATTTCCTCTTTGCATTTTCTCTTGTCTTTTTCTCTAGAACTCTGCTATTTGTTGTATGTCAGATCTTGTGGAATAATCCTCTAAATTTCTTATCTTTTCTATAGTTCATCTCTTTGTCTTCATGCCCTTTTTTCTGGGAAATTTTCTTGATTTTCTTTTACAAACCTGCTATTGCATATTTAATGTTTGTTATCATATTTTTAATTTCCAAGAGCTCTTTCTAAAACTTGCTTTTGGATCCATTATTACCTTTTCTTTCTCTGATGATATAAATAACTTTTATGTTTATTTCTTAGCTTTCTTCTCCTTGAATTGTCTGTTCTTCGTTGCTGCGTGAGGGCTTTCTCTACCTGCAGCGAGCAGGGGCTAATCTTCGTTGTGGTACACAGGCTTCTCATTGCGGTGTCTTCTCTTGTTGAGGAGCGTGGGCTTAGTTGCTCCGAACCATGTGGGATCTTTCCGGACCAGGGCTCAAAACCGTGTCTCCTGCATTGACAGGCAGATTCTTAACCACTGTGCCACCAAGGAAGTCCCCTGGAGTTTCTTTTTATATTTGTTTGTTAGGTCTCTTTCTTTTAAGTTGGAGGATTTCCTCAAATGTCCAGTGCTCCTTGGCTGGCTGTTAATACTTAAGAGTAAGAAATTAAAAACATTGATTAGAAGCTCTTTGTCAGTGTACAAGTATGTCAAATGGTGAGTGTCACTTTATTTTTTTTATTAGTTATCTGTCTTATACATATTAGTGTATATATGTCAATCCCAATCTCCAATTCATCCCACCCCCCCTTTCCCCCCTTGGTGTCCATACATTTGTTCTCTACATCTGTGTCTCTATTTCTGCCTTGCAAATCAGTTCATCTGTACCAAATCAGTTCAAATGTCCATACATTTGTTCTCTACATCTGTGTCTCTATTTCTGCCTTACAAATCAGTTCATCTGTACCATTTTTCTAGATTCCACATATATGTGCTTGTATACAATATTTGTTTTTCTCTTTCTGACTTACTTCAGTCTGTATGACAGTATATAGGTCCACATCTCTACAAATGACCCAATTTCGTCCCTTTTTTATGGCTGACTAATATTCCATTACTCAGATATGTACCACATCTTCTTCTTTTTTTTTATTTTATTTTTTAAAAATTTATTTTATTGAAGTAGAGTTAATTTACAATGTGTTAATTTCTGCTGTACAGCAAAGTGATTCAGGTATATATATATATATTTATGCTCACATGTATTCATATCTATCTGTAGTTTTGATTTGCATTTCTCTAATAATTAGTGATGTTGAGCAGCTTTTCATGTGCCTCTTGGCCATCTGTATGTTTTCTTTGGAGAAATATCTATTTAGGTCTTCTGCCCATTTTTTGATTGGGTTATTTGTTTTTTTAATATTGAGCTGCATGAGCTCTTTATATATTTTGGAGATTAATCCTTTGTCCGTTGCTTCCTTGCAAATATTTTCTCCCATTCTGAGGGTTGTCTTTTCATCTTGTTTATGATTTACTTTGCTGTGCAAAAGCTTTTAAATTTCATTAGGTCCTGTTTGTTTATTTTTGTTTTTATTTCCATTCCTCTAGGAGGTGGGTCAAAAAAGATCTTGTGATTTTTGTCAAAGAGTGTTCTTCCTATGTTTTCCTCTAAGAGTTTTATAGTGTCCAGTCTTACATTTAGGTCTTTAATCCATTTTGAGTTTATTTTTGTGTATGGTGTTAGGGAGTGTTCTAATTTCATTCTTTTACATGTAGCTGCCCAGTTTCCCCAGCACCACTTATTGAAGAGACAGTCTTCTCCATTGTATATCCTTGCCTCCTTTGTCATAGATTAGTTGACCATAGGTGCATCGGTTTATCTCTGTGATTTCTATCCTGTACCATTGATCTATATTTCTGTTTTTGTGCCAGTACCGTATTGTCTTGATTACTGTAGCTTTGTCGTATAGTCTGAAGTCAGCGAGTCTGATTCTTCCAGTTCCGTTTTTTTCCCTCAAGATTGTTTTGGCGGTGAGTGTCACTTTAAACATGATCCATCCATTTCATTGGTAACCCTTCCTAACCGTCTGTATTTTTAAGACTTTTCTCTTGGGCTGGTCCATTTCTCAGAGAGGCATGCTTTTATCTCACTTAGGAGGTTATAAGTCCAGCTGCCTGCATTTTAGGGGACTGAGTGGAAGAGGGAACTGGGTCTCACCATTGGGATGAAGAATTTCACTTCATCCCCGCTCAGCTTGCCTGGTGTCTGAAATCCAGAGTTCCATTAGTTCAGCCTCTCCCAAACATAAAGCTCTAATCATCTGCCAGGACCAAGAAGATGCTGCACTCTCACTGCACTCCTAAGTGCAGGAGGAAATCAAGCAATCCTGTTTTCAGCTCTACCTACACCACCAGTTTCACAGACTCCTGGTGCCTCCAGTACCCAAGACTGCTGGTGTCTACAGCATGAATCAGTTTGCTTCTTTACTTTCCATTGCCAGCTTAGCTTCCAACTTTCTTGGTCTGGTATTTCCATTAATACTCTTCAATGTGTTTCCTACTTCTAAAATGGTGTCATTATTGTCTCCTCACCCATCTTTGGGAGTTTATGCATTAAAAAAAAATCCCTTTACTGCCTTCCGGAAGAAACAAAGATAAATATGTATATTTAATCTGCCATGTTAAACCACTACTCCCTCTGAGAAACACTGCCTTCTCTTTTCTGAGACACCACTATTTGGTCTCCTACCTCTTTGGTGTTCTTGTCCAATTTTCCTAACTTCCTAACAGAGAGGGCCTCTCCCTCTCTGTTCAGTCTTTAAAGTGGAGGGCCCTGGGGCTTGCTCCTGGGCATCTACTCTTCTTTACATTCCTTCTTTAGATGACCTCATCTGCATCAGAGTTTAAATACTATCTCAGCAAAGGAGGCTTTAGCTCCCACCCTGGCCTCAGCCTAGTAGACCTCTCCCCTTGTATATCTCTAGGCATTTTCAAATGTCCTGCTACTCCCTAAAAGCTGTTCATCTGTTAGTGTTCTGTTTCATTTACTCAAGTCAAAACCTGAGTCATCCTTGACCCCTTTTCTCTCACTCCAAGCATGTAAACCATTAAGACCCAGCAAGTCTACCTCCAAAATATATCCAGAATCTATCCCATTCTGTCTACCATTACTAATACCATCAAAGCCATCATCTTTTGCCTGGCCTGCTACAGTAGCCTCTTAATGGCTCCCCTGCTTCTCTTCTCCTCCTGCTTCCCCCTCTGTCTCCTCCCCACCTATGTGTATTCTCTCCACAGTGACTACAGTAATCTTTCAGAAAAATAGATTATGCCACACCTTGACTTAAAACCCTCCAAAGCCTTCCACTGCACTTATCATAGCTTGGTTTACAAGGCCTTGTGTAATTTTACCCTTTCCAATTTCTTTAATCTCATCTCTACTCCCCTCCTCCCCCCATACTCTAGCCACACCAGCTTTTCTGAACATGACAAGCTCATTCCTATTACAAAAATTAATAAACAGAAAGCTCAATTAAAATAGAATGGGAGGTCAGAAAGGGGAGCTTTCTTGCCCTGTGACTTTGGCAGAGCCCAACAAGAAAAAGAGAGACTTCCTCCTCTTACCTGGCAAGAGCTCAGCCAATAAAAAGCCACTATATTTCAAATTCTCAATTCCTCCAAAGGACTCTGTTTACTATAGTCCTCCCAACTGCTTTTCCCCTCTCTATAAGAGTCCTCTCCTTGTGGCATGGGACTTGCATGGCTTGCCAAGGGTACAGATCCCAAATCGCAATTCTTTGTTGATCCTGAATAAACCCATTTTTGCTGGAGAAATAACTGGAAGTCTATTTATTTTAGGTCAACACTATCATTGGGTTGTCACAGACTATTTCCTTTATCTGGAATGTTTTTCTTCTTGTCATTTAAACCTCAGCTTAAATGTCAACTTCTCAGACCATCCCTGACCACCAAGTCTAAGTCAGCTACCAAATCACTCTATTTGCATCACTTTCTTTTTATTCTCTGCCTAGCACTTAGTACTATCTGATATTTTTCCTACTTTACTTACTTATTTAGTCTCTGTCCTATTGTAATATATGCTTAATGAGAGCAGGGATCTCATCTGTTTTGTTCAGGGCTGTATTCCTAGCACCTAGAACATCACCTGGTATGCAGTTGGCACTACTAACTGGGCCATGGTTGAGAACATTGAGTAGTTCACCGAGAAGAAAAGTCAAGTTTCTAAGTGTTATAAAGAAAGGAGATGATCCATGAAACTTGTGTTAATTATGCATCAAAGGTTAACATTCTGAATAGAAATCATAGGGGGAAAGTCATAGGGGGACTTCCCTGGTGGTCCAGTGGCTAAGACTCCATGCTCCCAATGCAGGGGGCGCAGGTTCAATCTCTGGTCAGGAAACTAAATCCCACACGCCACAACTAAGACCTGGAACAGCCAAATAAATAAATATTTTTAAAAAAGAAGAAGAAATGAGTTATAGGTATGTACATAGCTGAAAAGATTTCTCAAGCTTAGCACTACCAGACTACTGACATTCGGGGCTGGATAATTGTGTGTGTGTGTGTGTGTGTGTGTGTGTGTGTGTTTAGAGGGTGTAGGGGCTGTCTTGTGCACTGTAGTATGTTTAGAAACATCTCTGGTTTCTACCCACTAGATGCCAGTAGCACCTTCCCAGTCATGACAACCAGAAATGCCAAATGCCTCTCCACCCTTGGGACAAAATGTTCCCCAGTTGAGAACTACTATGTTAAAAGAAGTTCCACTGAGCAATGGTCAGGAAGTGGTCTTCACTTAGGTCTGCTAAAGGCCTGGCATCTTAGGGTCATTCAAAGTGTATGGCTTTTTATCAGCTTCAGCTAGTTCGAGAGAGCCCATGGCATTGGGACAATAGTGTCAACAGTTCCTAAGCAAGTGCTGCTGTGAGGGGAGGTGAAATCTAGGGGGAAATTTGATGAGAAGCACAGTCTTAAAGTGTCTCCCCACGGACACTTTATTCGTTGTCAGAAACAAACAACTAAATGTTCACTGGAGAAAGCAGGTAGCAGCTTGGCCAAGTGATCAAAATTAATCTCACTTATGGGGAACAGGTGAACACAATGTGTCTGCAGAGTTGATCCCCTAAGAAGAATATGATGTCACCTACGTGGCATAACAGCCAAGAGTACATAACCTTGATGTAAATCACAAGGAACAATTAGACAAACGCAAAAATAAGAAAGTTCTATTTTCTAAAAAGTGGCATGGAGTACAGTATTCTTCAAAACCATCAGTGTTATAAAAGACAAAGAAAAGCAGCAGGATCTGTTCCAGACTAAAGGAGGCTACATGCAACATTGACCCTAGCTGGATCCTGTACTGGAGAAAAGAAAATGCTAAGAAGGACATTATTAGGTCAACTGACAAAACTGGAATACAAACTAGGTTGAATACAATGTTGTGATAAAGTAAATTTATGAAGTTGATAACTGTAGTGTGATTATGTTAAAAGAACATCCCTTTTACTTAGGAAATACACACTGAAGAATTGAGGGATAAGGGGCCATGATAACATAACTTACCCTCAAATTTTTCAGGAAGAAAATGTTTATATACAGTTATACATGGATAGATCTATATATGAGAAAGAGATTAAGTAAATGATAAAGCAAAAGGGGTAAAAGGGTAAGGATATTTGAATCTGGGTAAAGGGTATACGTGTGTTCCTTGTAATATTTTTGTTTGCAACTTTTCTAAGTTTGAAATTATTTTCAAATTAAAAGTAAAACAAAAAGATTGGCTTTGGGAAAAAATTTGATTGAAGTAATCTGGCACGTTAAGAGGCTGGCAATATTCTTAAGAGACAATTACAGTTGTGGAAACGTCATGGATCTAAAGAAATCTAAGTTTAGTCCCCTGTTACTAATTTGTTATCCTGAGAAAATCACCCAAAGCCTCTCTGAGCTTCAGTTTCTCCAACCCAGAGTGCTGCCAGAATGATCAAATGAAAGAATGTATATACAAAAGCTTTCCCTGCTACATGTCACTGCAGAAGAGGAAAGTGTGTTTAACAATAAGTAGGACTAAAGCCATAACTTCCTCTCACGTCAAACCAGCGGCTCCACTCTCTTTTCCAAGGCACCGCTGCTAACCATGGCGGCGCACAGCTTCGCCTCTCCAGGTGGGCGGTGATCACCCCTCTCCAGGTGACAACAGTAGCTGCTTGAGGGCGCAGGCGCCGAGCCAGACCACGTGATGGTATGGCCCCACCCCCGCCCGAACTTTTTCGCGGGATCGCCCTGGAAACGCATTCTAGGAGGAACCGGCCGCCGCCAATGGGAAGCGAGCGAGTGCCACGAACAAGCCAATAGGGAGGGAGCGGTGCGGGGTTTAAACCTCAAGCGGGGCCAGATTCCTCCCGGCGTGCTGCGGAGGAACGGCTGTTGGCCTGCGGTGGGTTCAAGGTCCCCGGCTGGTCTGGGGCTCCCGTGCTCTGCTTCTCCCCACTGAGCTGCTGCCTGGTGCAGAGGAAGCCATGGCGCTCCGGATCACCAGGGTGAGCTGCTAGGGACGGTGAACAAACGCGGCTCTCCCGGCTCGCTGCGTCTCCTCTCCCTATCTCGCCTGCAGGAGTTCCCCTGGCAGGAGTTGACCGGGACAGATTTGGGGGGAGGATGGCGGTCGGTGGGCCCCTAAAATGGTGGGAGAGTTTGGGGTGCGGACAGACGGAGAGAGGAAGGTGAGAAAGAAGTGGATGGGGCTTGGATAAAGTGGGGGGGGAGGGGACAGATGGAGGGTAGACGCGAAACCTTTTGTAAATGGTGACGGAGGACCCCTGGGCGAGCTCCCACCAACTGCATACCCCCCTCCCCACAGGAAAGCTTCCTGCAATTAAGGCTTTTTCGATTTCCTTTCAAATGTAAATTCATGGTATTTTAGGTCAGGCGGGGACTGAGCAGGCAATCCCTCAATAGGTGAAAGAACAGGTTCGGGGAGGAATCTGGCTTGTTACAGCTTTAGCGTAGACCCTGGAACGCAGGTTTCCCCTGGGAACCCATTTACAGTCGGCATTCCTCCTGAGAGCCTCTGTTTTGCCCCCGCTTTAACCGTTGATTTACTCTAACTTGGCCGAGCCAGCTCTCAAAGTGGTCTTGCTTCTTACAGAACACGAAAATTAACGCTGAAAATAAGGCGAAGGTCAGTATGGCAGGCGCAAAGCGCGTGCCTGTGGCCACTGTTGCAGCCTCTAAGCCCGGGCTGAGGCCAAGAACAGCCCTTGGAGACATCGGTAACAAAGTCAGTGAACAGCCACAGGCCAAATTGCCCCTGAAAAAGGTAACTCTTCCTGATTCAACTACTCTGTAAGAGTCTGCCTTCCAACTGTAACCTGTGATGGAGAAAATTCCATTCTCTCCTTTTCATCCACAGGAAGCAAAAACTTTAGCTGCTGGAAAAGTTATTGCTAAAAAACTACCAAAACCTCTGGAAAAGGCTCCTGTACCTGTGCCGGAGCCCCAGCCGGAGCTGGATCTGGAGCCAGAGCCAGAGCCGGAAACCGAGCCTGTTAAAGAAGAGAAACTTCCCCCTGAGCCTATTTTGGTAAACTTAACTGTAATATTTTAGAGCCTGTTGATTGTTTCTTTTCCCTTCATTTTACTAATGCATGGCATAGCATTTGACTAAATAGGAAAAATAGTAACATGTATAGAGTGCTTAGCAGGAGGTAGGCTCTGCTAAGCACTTTACATGCATTAGCTCACGTAATCTTACACTCTCTTAGTGCACTGGTATTATTACCTCTACTTTTAGATAACGGCATAGAGAAGTATTAAGTATCTTTTCTAGAGTCGTATCTCATTAGTGGCACATAATTGGATTCAAACCCAGGCTATCTGGCTTCAGAATCTATGCTTTTAATTGCTTTGTTATACTACCCCTCCTTTGTTTACCGTACTGAGTAGTAGCTGCCTGGACTAAAGATTTTGCTGTCTTTGGGTACAAGCCATCTCTGGCCAGAATTTATTGACTGAAACACAGATTGTTCTCTTGAGTCCTTTTTTTTTACTCCATAATGTGGTCACCAAATAATTAATAATAAATCTGTAACATTGGAATTTATATAAGGATGTAAAGCAGAAAATGGAGCTATTCAGAGAAGGTAAGAAGATGAGTTAACAGCCTCAAAAACCAAGAACATTTTATTAAATATCAGGTATGTAAATGTATCTACTCCTGTGAAGAAAATATACACCATCTAGAAGAGGCTGCTTTCCTGACACTTCAATGAACTGCATTTTTTTTTCTTCAATATTTATTTATTTGGTTGTGGCTTGCTGGCTCCTTAGTTGCGGTACTTGGGCTCCTTAGTTGTGGCATGCGAACTCTTAGTTGCAGCATGCATGTGGGATCTAGTTCCCTGACCAGCAATGAACTGCATTCTTAAGTTCTAATTTTTAAAACTTCATTAAAGCTGGTTGGGAAAATGATCGGTTAAAGTTATTCAGCCTAGCTGTCTATATCCAAGGGAAAGGGATGTGAGGCTATGGCTTTAGTATTGTCCTTCTGGACATATCACAGAAACCTGTAGCATGCGCAGTCTTTAACTGGCCATACCAAAAGACCTGAGCTTTCCGTCAAAGTCCCATACTGATTCTTGCCTTCACTTTCCCACCCTCTTTCTGTTTGTTTTGTTTTGTTTTTGCAGTGCGCAGGCTCAGCGGCCATGGCTCACGGGCCCAGCTGCTCCGCAGCACGTGGGATCCTCCCAGACCGGGGCACGAACCCATGTCCCCTGCATCCCCGTGTCCCCTGCATCGGCAGGTGGACTCTGAATAACTGCGCCACCAGGAAAGTCCTCCCACCCCCTTTCTTTTAACTGATAACCTTCTCATCCTTCAAAACAGCTCAATCATCGACACCTAAAGCTTTCCCTAACTTTCCCAACCCTACCCTAACTTCCTGCACCTCTAGGATTTGTTCCGAGAATCAATCTCTTTACTTCATTTACTTATTTCTTCTAAATTCAAAGCCCCTTGAGGACACCATAAAGCTAGTGCCTAGCATAGAGCTTAAGAAAGTGCTCAATAGGGCTTACCTGGTGGCACAGTGGTTCACAGTCCGCCTGCCGATGCAGGGGACACGGGTTCGTGCCCCGGTCCGGGAAGATCCCACATGCCGCGGAGCGGCTGGGCCCGTGAGCCATGGCCGCTGAGGCTGGGCGTCCGGAACCTGTGCTCCACAACGGGAGAGGCCACAACAGTGAGAGGCCCGCGTACTGCAAAAAAAAAAAAAAGGACATGCTCAATAAATGTTTGGACAATGGGGTAACTGGAGCTTGAAGAAAATGGTTCATTATAACAAAGTCAGTTAATCCTTTGTAGTTTCGGGGCTTCCCTGGTGGCGCAGTGGTTAAGAATCCGCCTGCCAATGCAGGGGACCCGGGTTCAAGCCCTGGTCTGGGAAGATCCCACATGCCACAGAGCAACTAGCCCCGTGTGCCACAACTACTGAGCCTGCGCTCTAGAACCCGCGAGCCACAACTATTGAACATGCTTGCCACACTACTGATGCACGTGTGCCTAGAGCCGATGCTCTGCAACAAGAGAAGCCACCGCAATGAGAAGCCTGCGCAACTCAATGAAGAGGAGACCCCACTCCCGCAACTAGAGAAAGCCCGCTTGCAGCAACAAAGACCCAACACAGCCAAAAATAAATAAATAAAATCCTTAGTAGTCGGGACAGGACATGTGTTCTCCTGTGCCGTGGGAAGCAGGCCATGTTACTAAAGACTAACTTGTCATTCACTTGGATTAACTTTACATGACATTGCTAAGCAAATGCGTTACTTATCCGTTTCCTTTGGAGGAAAGTCTAGATGTGAACTTGCTTCCTCTCTGTTTTACCTGTTAGCATTCTGACTCTAAACTGATTCAGTCTTAAGTTGGCATTTCATCTTTCATATTACTCACTTCCTGAAGACAAATTGAATAAATTTGTAAAGGTAAATGAATTGTATTTCTGTTCAGCAGATAGTCTCTTGAATTGGTACCAATAATCTGACCTTCATTCCCAGATTGTATGCTCCTCTTTGCTATTATCTCAAAAAGTCCATTCTGTTTCAAGGTTGATACTCCCTCTCCAAGCCCCATGGAAACATCTGGCTGTGCCCCTGCAGAAGAGTATCTGTGCCAGGCTTTCTCTGATGTAATTCTTGCAGTGAATGATGTGGATGCAGAAGACGGAGCAGATCCAAACCTTTGTAGTGAATATGTAAAAGATATCTATGCTTATCTGAGACAACTTGAGGTCAGTAATATGAAACCTTTGTTTTTTCTAAACTGCATCTAGCTTTATTAAAGAGATTTTCCATTAACAGTTCACAACAATTTAAGCAAGATATGAGCAGCATTTCTTAACAGTAGGTTCCGCTTTGAAATTCTTCATGGAAAAATAAAAAATAAGCCAATGTAATTTTTTTTTTTTTTTGGTGGGGGCGAGGGTTGCATGCATGGCTTGTGGGATCTTAGTTCCCTGACCAGGGATTGAACCCCGGGCCTGGCAGTGAAAGTCCTAACCAGTGGACGGCCAGGAAATTCCCAATGAAGTCTCTATTTGCCATTTTGAACAGGGAAAATTCAAAGTGAGAGTGGATACTACCGTGGCTCTTCCTAAAGGAAAGTCCACAGATTGAAAGGTATTTTATATCTATCACAGTTAGGAGTGAGTGAGTCCCAAATTCTGGGTTTAAGGAGCATAACAGGCAGGAGGTACATGGTAATGGAGAAGATGCTGAAAAACTATAGCCAAAAAAAGGCATTTTGGGTCAGTGTTGCTTATGAGCATGTGATATCAGGGAAATTGTTCTTTGTGTACAAGAGGAGTATACTCAAAAGCTAAAGGTTTTGGTTTTCTTCCATTTCATCCTATTTCTGAAACTTTCTATTAGTGTTCTTTGCCCTTTTCCCCCCCAGACAAGGAAGCATTCTGTATGTTAACAGCATAAGCTGTACAGTTACCAAATTTACCCAGTTGCTTGTTTATAATGCGTTGTGTTCTAGTGGCATCATTAACATCTTCAGGTTCTTGCCTGGTTCTTTTGGGCATCTCCATTTTCTACAGGATTGTCCTGGTTCCTTGCCAGGACCGGCCTTCTGCTGTGGATTTCTTTTCTCCCTTGTCTTTAAAGTTTGTGTTCTAACTTTGGAGGAGTGGGTTTAGCAGATGTGTGTGCTGGATTTTGATGGTTGACTTTTGTTACCTATGGTGTTTGGGGGGTTTAAACCCTGGAGTAGGAGTGGTAGCATATTGGTTCCAGCTGATCTGGAAGCTGCTGCTATATTTTCTACTTCATAAAGCTCAGGCTGTGGGTTTTAGAGTCTTAAGTGAAAAGATCTGAGGTGATAGGTAGTATGGTATCCTTATTTGGGAAGAAGCGAGGAAAGGGTGTGGGCCAGTAGTAGTGATGGTGAATTGGACATAGTAAGATTTGCCAATATGAAAACCTGTCACACTGTCCTGTTTAATGTTTGCTTTCTTTGTTTCTCAGTGGTAGAGCTGTTTGCAGCGACCAAATGAATAACTGAGTTAAGAACATTTTAGAGATTCTAAATGTTCCAGAGCTATTTTGAGGTGACTATTTCTGGTCAGAAATGTCATGTGGAGTCTTGCTTCTTAGGATAATCAGCATTTCTTTTGCAGGAAGAGCAAGCAGTCAGACCAAAATACCTACTGGGTCGTGAAGTCACTGGAAACATGAGAGCCATCCTAATTGACTGGCTAGTGCAGGTTCAAATGAAATTCAGGTTACTCCAGGAGACCATGTACATGACTGTTTCCATTATTGATCGGTTCATGCAGGTGAGCATAAGTCACCACCTGAGGGTTCTCCCTTCCAGGGTCCTAGCTGAGTCATAAGAAACAGACTTTTTCAGCTAAAATCTGTTTTGAGGCATGGGGTGTCATTAATTGAGATTCCGTTGTGAGAGTGTGTCTTTCCCACCACTCCTTCACAATTCTGTGTCTCCTTTTTCAAATATGTATTACTTGTTGATCCAGCTGAAATTCCCATTGCAGGATAACTGTGTGCCCAAGAAGATGCTGCAGCTGGTTGGCGTCACTGCCATGTTTATTGCAAGCAAATACGAGGAAATGTACCCTCCAGAAATTGGTGACTTTGCCTTTGTGACTGACAACACCTACACTAAGTACCAAATCAGACAGATGGAAATGAAGATTCTAAGAGCTTTAAATTTTAGTCTGGGTCGCCCTCTACCCCTGCATTTCCTTCGGAGAGCATCTAAGATTGGAGAGGTACAGATTTCTTGAAACCTTTGGTATGGTACATTAGGGAATACTGCTGGCCAATGAGATCTAATTCAAGTGCCTTGTATTTATACCTAACTACATGAGGAAGGGATAAAGATGGTATTTATTTCCAATCAGGCTGTATGTTAATATTATTATTAAAGCGTTTCACGGGCAATTGCATTTGAGAGTTTGTAGGCACACATCTGTAGTTAGTTATGGGCATACCAGTTACTGCCAATGCAGAATTCTCTGACAGAACCTGTGGGTTTTATTCCAGGTTGATGTTGAGCTACATACTTTGGCCAAATATCTGATGGAACTAACTATGTTGGACTACGATATGGTGCACTTTCCTCCTTCTCAGATTGCAGCGGGAGCTTTTTGCTTAGCACTGAAAATTCTTGATAATGGTGGATGGGTAAGCTCTGTCTTACCAGGGTAACTGAGGTTACCCTGGTCCCCTGCATCGGCAGGCGGGCTCGCAACCACTGCGCCACCAGGGAAGCCCCACCCTGAGCTTTTAAATTGTAATATTTACAGCATACAGAACTGTTGTCATTAAAGGACAGTTCAAATGGTTCTTAAATATGGCATCTACTGAGGGAATAATTTAAAATATCTTGTTTGTGATATCTCCATAGAATGCTTCCGTTTCATTGCCTAATCTCATCTATCTATACCCCTTTGAGAAAGGCAGAGCAGCTGCTACTCCTTACAGATGGAAAAGCTCAAGCAGGTCAAATGACATACTAGAAGTTCATTCGTATTCGTTGATTCAACAAGTATTTCTCCTATATGCCATGTGATACTCTAGGCCCTAGAAATAGAATTTATGCATGAGAAAGTCAGCTCCAAAGAACTTGGAGTCTAGCTTTGGGGTGGGCAAGTCAGCAATTTAAAAAGTGTAATTAGGTTGGAGCACAGGATCCTAGAGAAGCCATGAAAGAAGGGTATTTGGGGAAGAAGGGGTCTTAAGCTTGTCTTAAATTTTGATTATAATCAGCCATACAGTATCTACTTCCCTACCCTAGTTTTAAATAACATCTAGAAATTTTATGAAAATCATTGGTGATGAGCATTTTCAACATTAACTTTTGTTGTCTTAGACACCAACTCTACAGCATTACCTGTCATACACTGAAGAATCCCTTCTTCTTGTTATGCAACACCTGGCTAAGAATATAATCATAGTGAATCGTGGGCTTACAAAGCATATGGTGAGTCAGTGGTACTGTATGGTGTTGGGAAAAGTGGAAAATCATTAAGGTTTTTTGTTTTTTGTTTTTTGTTTTTTTAGTAAATTTATTTATTTATTTATGGCTGCGTTGGGTCTTCGTTGCTGTGCTCAGGCTTTCTCTTGTTGCACTGAGCGGGGGCTACTCTTCGTTGCGGTGCGCAGGCTTCTTATCGCGGTGGCTTCTTTGGGCCTAGTTGCTCCGCGGCATGTGGGATCTTCCCAGATCAGGGCTCGAACCCATGTCCCCTGCATTGGCAGGCAGATTCTCAACCACTGCGCCACCAGGGAAGCCCCAGTCATTAAGATTTTATGCCTGTAAATTCACAGCTTGCTTTTAAGGAGTTGATTTTTAAGTGTATATGTGTATAGTTGGTTCTTAAGATGTTTTCCTCTTTTCCTTCATTAATTACTATGCTTTTCTCTTCCAGACTATCAAGAACAAGTATGCTACGTCTAAGCATGCTAAGATCAGCATTCTAGCACAGCTGAATTCTGCACTAGTTCAAGATTTAGCCAAGGCTGTGGCAAAGGTGTAACTTGTGAACTTTGGAATACTATAAAATCTGCAAATAAAATTGGCACCATGTGCCATCTGTACATACTATATGTTACATTTATTTACTTTTAATAAAGTTGTAGTCCTTTTTACTTAAACCTTAACTCATTTGAATGTGGCTGCTTCCCACAGGTTATTTTAAAGGTTCAGTGGGGGTATAGTTAAAAAAAAAACTGCTTTCAATTACCTGGGGACCCAATTAATATACACAATTAGTTCTTGGCTCTTGTTTTTATGTACCTGGCTTTACTTCAGATAAATTACTAAGCTCTTGAGGGCATTTACAATCCTTACTTACTTTATATCATACTGTATGTAAGCCCAGTCATCTTAAGAGAATTGGCTGCCTAGTTCTATGTAAGGAAAAGTACCACCTCATTCCCAATTTCCCCGATTTCTATTTCCTCTGGTGGTTGCTGCTGTAATTCTAAGTAATCTACTCGTACCACTTTCTTACATTATCAACTTAAACTAGTATCAGCTTTTTCACTTGGAAAAATAAGAATTTTAATATATATTCAAAACCTAGTTTGCCTTTTCTTTATTGGTTAAGAAAATAAAACAATCCTCAAAACAAGTATCTAAAAACGTTTATTTACCCACCCCCTCTTACTCTCCTACGTCTCAATCCCATCCACCTGAAGGGTATCAGGAGTTTGGGATGTAGCCAGTCATGCCTTCTATGAATATAGACCTGCATGTAAATTATAGCGGGGGTATTAAAAAAATGAGATCATTCTATATACTTGGCAATTCTTTCAACATGGACAAGCCTTACCTGTATTTGGGCATTATAGTCCATAGTATGGATATACTATAATGTAATTAACCATTCCCCTGTTCAGATTGCTTTTTGTCTTTGCTCCTACAGACAATGCTGTTTAAATGTCATTATATCCCATGCCTTTCTTTATGTACACTGGGTTCTCCAAAGAGTGTGTTCTAAGTTCTGGCAGGTACAGCCAGCTGACTTTCTCAGTGTCATCAGCAATAAATGTACAAAAGTTCTGGTTTTCTCTGCATCCTTGCCAGAACTGAAGGTAATCATTCTCTTTAATTTCTGTGAGTTTGGCAAAAAATACCCTATTTTGTTTGCTGTTCTAATTTATACTTCTCATGAGTAGTTGAATCAATTTTTGTTGTCTGCTTATTTATCAATTTGTAAGGCTTTCTCAGTTTGTCGTTTGCCCTAAATCTGTTTATGCTATATCTTTTGCCATGCAGACACTTTAAATTTTTATATTATCAAAACTATTTTTTCTGTAGTTGCTTTTGGATTTTTGGTGTTATGGTCAACATCACCCCCAAACCATTACCATCTCTTAAATTTCTAAATTTTTCCTGCTTAGGTCTACAAGCCCTCAGTAAACTGTTTTTTGGTGTTTTTTTTTTTTTTTGCGGTACGCGCGCCTCTCACTGTTGTGGCCTCTCCCGTTGTGGAGCACAGGCTCCGGACGCGCAGGCTCAGCGGCCGTGGCTCACGGGCCCAGCCGCTCCACAGCATGTGGGATCTTCCCGGACCAGGGCACGAACCCGTGTCCCCTGCATCGGCAGGCGGACTCCCAACCACTGCGCCACCAGGGAAGCCCAGTAAACTTTTTGTATGTTGTATGAGATAGGATTCTTAACTTCCAGATGGATGCCATTTGTGCCAGCCAGTACTGTATGTTTAAAATCCTCCTTGTACAATTGAAACATCAGTTTTTATTGTTCCCGGATCTACTTGTTTCTTCCTGTGATTAATATAGTTTTTTTTGTTTTGTTTTGTTTTGTTTTGTTTTTTTGATTAATATAGTTTTACATTAAGTTTATCTGGTATGATGAGGCTACCACTGTTTCCCAAATATGTGGGGGCAATTTCAAACACATGAACCTTAAAATTCTGTCCAGTTACTGAAAAGCTCCTTTGAGATTTTGACTGTATATTATATACGTATATATAGAGTGTTATGTACTAGCTCTGGATAGACTGATAATTGTCTTCCCATCCAGAAGCATTTTTCTCCATCAAAGACTTGTTGCATGCCCATTGCAATATTAGAATTTAATTATGTAATTGCTGTACTTTTCTTGTCAAGTTTATTTTTGGGTTTATGCTTTTTTTGTCACTATTGTAAATAGGCCATATTTCCTACCTCTTTTTTTTTTTTTTTTCTTTTTGCGGTACGCGGGCCTCTCACCGCTGTGGCCTCTCTCATCGCGGAGCACAGGCTGTGGACGCGCAGGCCCAGCGGCCATGGCCCACGGGTCCAGCTGCTCCGCGGCATGCGGGATCCTGCCGGACCGGGGCACAAACCCACGTCCTCCACATTGGCAGGCGGACCCCCAACCACTGCACCACCAGGGAAGCCCCCATTTCTATTTTTTATTGCTAGTTGTATTTTTGCTACCCAGTTGACATCGATGTTCTTACTTGATTTTAGTGCTTTTCTAGGCCTTAAATCCCCAAATTTTATTTTTTCAACTGTATGATATATATCTATATATTTTTAATGCAGAGGGACTGCCTTTAATTTATTTATTTATTTTTGCTGTGTTGGGTCTTCGTTTCTGTGCGAGGGCTTTCTCTAGTTGTGGCAAGCGGGGGCCACTCACTATCGCAGCCTCTCGTTGCGGAGCACAGGCTCCACACGCGCAGGCTCAGTAGTTGTGGCTCATGGGCCTAGTTGCTCCGTGGCATGTGGGATCTTCCCAGACCAGGGCTCGAACCCGTGTCCCCTGCATTAGCAGGCAGATTCTCAACCACTGCACCACCAGGGAAGCCCCAACTATATGATTTTTAAGTTATTGTTTTAGAGTCTCCAAAACAACATTGATAATCGGTAGATCCCCGTCTTATTCCTGGGTTAGACATCTCTTCAATATTTTTACCATCTAATATTTATCTGTTAGTCTTTTTAAAAAAAAAACAGAAAAACTCCAATGATATCATAAGCTGAAAGAGTAAATAAAATTCCCCAGCCTTGACTATTAAAAACTCACAGCAGGAAGAGAAATTTAAAATCTATTCATTTATTGAAAGCTAGCTAAATTAATCTGTAAAGTCACCTGGCCTGTTGCTGCTTATAATGGTAGCTTTCCATGGTTTTTTGGTGTTTCTTAGGAATTCACCACCACCACCACCTTAGAAAATCATCCATTCTGGATTTTCTAAATTATAGCTGTAGAGGTATATGATATTATTCAATCTCTTTTGTATTATAACTTCTCATTCCTGATGTTGAATACTTGTGTTTTCTAATCAGGTTTGGCTAGGGGGTCTTTTACTGGTGTTTTGAAACAATGATACAAAGGTATCATTTCTACTACCTTTATTTTGTAGTTTTAGCTTTTATGTTAATTCTCACCATCTGCTTTTCTTTTGGTTATTTTCTAGTTTAGGTTAAATATTTAATATAATTTTAGTAATAAAAGCCTTTGTATATACATTTTCCTCTGTGATAGCTGGTTTCTAAAGTTCTCTTTCATCAATATCTGGTTATTTTGTGATCCTTTTTGATCTGGAGATTATTTTACTGCTTATTTTCTAAGTAGTTTATTTATTTTTGCTGCATTGGGTCTTCGTTGCTGAGCGCGGGCTTTCTCTAGTTGTGGCCAGTGGGGGCTTCTCATTGCGGTGGCTTCTCGTTGCAGAGCACGGGCTCTAGGTGCACGGGCTTCAGTAGTTGCAGCACGTGGGCTCAATAGTTGTGGCACACGGGCTCAGTTTCTCCACGGCATGTGGGATCTTCCTGGACCAGGGATTGAACCCGTGTCCCCTGCATTGGCAGACAGATTCTTAACCACTGCGCCACCAGGGAAGTCCCAGTTTATTTTTTTTGTCAGACATCTATATGTTGGTAATTTTTTATTTCATTGGAAATAAGGTCTGTAAAAAGCCTTTCAAAACTTTTCTATGTAGATAAGTACTTCATTGACTTATGTAAATATTCCATGGATTTTATTTCCTAATAGGAAACAAAGTTTCAGTGATTTACGTAGGCAAATATTAAGGCTACAGAGAAAAAAAAACTGTATGGCGGTCATATACACACGTGTGTGCAATTGTGTACATAAATTCCTATTTTTAAGAGCCATTTGAAAGTAAATCTCAGGTGTCAATATAATGTCCCCTTAAATACTTCCATCATGCATCTATGTCCTAAGAATTAAGACCGTTAATTTTGATTTCGACCATTTTTTAAATCTTTATTGGATTTGTTACAATATTGCTTCTGTTTTACGTTTTGGTTTTTTTGGCCATGAGGCATGTCGTATCTAGCTCCCTGACCAGGGATCGAACCTGCACCCACTGCATTGGAAGGTGAAGTCTTAACCACTGGACCACCAGGGAAGTCCCCACAATCTTTTTATCACACTAAGAAAGTTAACAACTCCATATGTAATATACAGTACATAATCAAATTTCCACAATCATTCCAGAAATGTCTTAGTTTCATTTCTTTTTCCATACAGAACAATTGCCCTGCTTTATTTATTTATTTATTTTTGGCTGCATTGGGTCTTTGTAGCTGAGCGTGGGCTTCTCCTTGCAGTGGCTTCTCTTGTTGCAGAGCATGGGCTGTAGGCGTGCAGGCTTCGGTAGTTGTGGCGCATAGACTCAGTTTGCCGCTCCGCGGCATGTGGGATCTTCCCGGACCGGGGCACGAACCCATGTCCCCTGCATTGGCAGGCGGACTCTCAACCACTGCGCCACCAGGGAAGCCCCCTGCCCTGCTTTTTAACATGAATTGTCTAGGTCATTTTTCTTGTAGAATGTCCTTCATTCCAGATTTGTTGTCTGATTGTTTCTTCATAGTTAAGTTCAGGTTATGCATTTTGGCAAGAATATTGGTGATTTGCACAACTTATGCATCACTGGAGTCACGTATCAGATTGTTAAACACTACTGGTGATACCACATTTGATCATCTGGGTAAGGTGGTAACCACCAGATGAGTTTTGATGTAAAGGTGCTGTCCTCTTTTTAGTTTTAACGTTGATTAACGATACTTGCTTTGGGTAGTCTTATCTCACTGGGAGTGGGATGATGGTAATTATCTAATTTATCATCCATTCTGTATTATTGGACATTGATTCCGATGCATGCTCAGATTGGAGAACCACTGCATAGTCTTCATCCCAAATTTGGCCTGTGGACACCTGATAGGCAACTGCTTGAAAGGATGAGATTGATGTGAGATATTGGAAGACATCCCGATAAAAGCAGTTAAGTGCAAAAAGAATAGGGTCACTTTTTTGTAAAGAAAAAAGGAAGCAAAATGTTCTTCCAGGAATTTGGCAGTAGGAGTGGTGAACCGGACATTTTACATCCGACCGTGCCTTTGAATCTTTTACCAGGAGCTGAATTACTTTGATAATAGGAAGAAAGGGGAGAATTGTGTGAACAAGTATAACTCAGGGGCAACTCGCTATAGAAGGGAATGCTCGGCTCTGTTGTTCAGAGGCCCGAGCTGCTTGTGCTTGTGCAGCAAAGACTGTCCCTCTTACACGACTGACCATAGTGAAAAACTACAAACCATTGAGGCATTTATGTCCTGCGTTGCCCGGTCACTGCTCAGCCAAGAAAGCTCACCTGTAATCTGCCGGATCATCAAACTGACACTTGGGGGCACCCAACTCTGTTACGAGTTCGAATCTTACTGACAGCTGAATTTCAAACTGGAAGTCTGCATTGCCTCGTGGGGAGGAAGTGGGTATCTCTGAGCTTGGGCCACTCTTCTCCGCCAAATAAAGGGCCTGGACTTAATGAGCTCAGAGCAAAAGTCTACCTAACCCTCCAATGTTTATCTCTGCCAGCCTGCCGGGCACAGCCATCTTGAAAGCCGCGGATGTAAGGGGAGTGCTAAGGCGGGTCAGTAACGGCTATCCCAGCTCCAAGGCTGAAAGACCTGTGATGTCGGGGTTCTCCCCTCTAGGCCGCGGTGCCAGGAGCCGGGAAGTGCCCCCGAACGGCTGCTGCATATAGCCCTTAGCCCAGCACTCGACAGAGCTGACGCTAAATCAGAGTGCTTCCAACTTTCACTAGTGGTTTGTAACGGTTTTAACTAGTACCTGGGCCAGGCATGGTAAAAGAAGTGACAGCAACCAGCAGAGACCGGGGCGGAAAAGGCGGGCCCTGCGGAGGAAGGGGCGGGGCCCTGCCGAGGAAGGGGCGGGGCGGCACGATGACCCTGCGTTCCCTTCCGGTGTCAATTTAGTGGCGGGAAAAGCGGTCCCTTCTAGGGCAGAGTGTTCCGGTCCTGAGTGGTAGCTCTTCGCTCCGCGGATGGAGACGCAGTCCGAGGAGCAAGCCGCTGCCGAGGCCGCGGACTCCAGAGGGGAAGGCGAGCCGCTGCAGGTCGCCGGCGCCCAGGCGGCGCGTCCCGAGGACCGCATGGCCCTGCTGCTCAGGTTGTTCCCTCTGGCCGGCTGGGCGGGAACCAAGTGGGCGTCGTGGCCAGGAGCTCCCCGCTTTCCTTAGAAATGCCCAGGGTTCGAATTCAGCGTCGGTCGCTTAATGGCTGCGTGACTGCATCATTCACTTAAGCTCTTTAAGCCCCTTTCTTCATCTTGGCAAAGGAGAGAAAAATGACAGCTTCCTAGCAGAGTTGCTGTGGGCATTAAACGAGATATTCTGGAGTCAGCGTTTAGCAAAGGGCCCTTAGAGCCTACTGAGCTGTAATTAACGCCTCCTTTCTTACCCACTCATGCCCTGGGACCCCGATTTTCAAGCCCTTATGTGGGTTGCATCGAAGCCCTGATAACTTCGGAGGGAGGTGGCTCCGCCCTTTTCTGTTGTAGCTATGGCCCTTTTCAATGCAGAAGCTTCATTTGTTATATTTTCTACCAGGAAGCAACGTCTCTACGTTGCTAGAGCAAGATTTGATGAGAAAGGACATCAGTCTTTTACACCAGTGGGCAACTGTGGCCCTGGCCTACTCTGTTGTTGTGTGACCCCCTCAAGCTAAGGATAGTTTTCATGTGTTTAAATGGTTGGGGGGGAAGTCACAAGAATATTTAATAACAGATGAAAATTATGTGAAATTAAATTTCAGTCCCCTTAAGTAAAGTTTTATTGAAACACAACCTCAGGACCAACCTTTTTTCTCAGGATTATGTAGATGTCTTTGCCCAGGAGCTGCTCTGCAGGTTCAAGCTGATTTGATCTGGTCGGCTTACTATGAATGAAGAGTCTCTGTCAAACAGAGTTGTATTTCCCAAGACTCACCATCCTCTCCTTCAAAGGCTTCTCAAAGATGGAGGCATGCTTTCACCCATTCTCACATGATTCATGAACTTCTTTGTATTCTCTCAAGGTCTCACCCCAGTCTTTGGGCCATATACCCGACCCTCTGACAGTGAGTTGTGGGACCTGTGGACAGGGATAGGCAACAGTGATGGGAGATGGGAACTTAGTTATCAACAGTCTTTTATAATATATACATCAGAGGAAGTTTAGAAGACACTGGGTCGGAGCTCTTGCCTTTAACTATTCCCATTCATATTATCTGTGAGTCTTTGGATCTGATCATTCCCTATCCAGAGTTCTTGGAGCCATATAGGAAAATGCTACTGCAGTCCATTGTCAATTCTGGATGGCCATATTAGCCACTGTCCACAGCTAGAGTATCCCATGGCCTTCTTGAATGCATATATGGGCTTCATCAACTCCTGGAAAGAATAGCTTCCCTATATTACCTTCCCCTATTCCCTTATTTGTTGTGTTTTCCTCTTAGGAAGAAATGCCCAAAAGAGGTCCTGGCTACCAAACACTATTCTCAGAAAGGTCCACCTGACTCGTTTTGATCTATTTCTTTGTGTAGCCCTTCTCTTTAAGCCTCATTTCAGTGTGGCCCATTAAGAATAAATTTAAAAATCAAATTTTAAACTTTTCCTCACAGATGCTGTTTTCCTACTGTATTTCATTTTGAGTATTTTTCTGAGGCCTTAAATTCTTTATACCTGTTTTAAATAAAATAGGCCAAAATGGAAGACCTTAATACTATTTATTTATACTCATTTTGTTGCATCAAATTGCCAAAAAGATGAGTTGATTTATAATATAGTAATGAGTAAAACCTCAATAAGTATATAACTTTCTTCTCTTTATCTGTTTTCAGGGTAAGAGCACAGACCAAACAACAACTCTTGGAATATAAATCAATGGTTGACGCAAGTAAGTATTTTCATTTTCAAATAAGGTTTTGTGAGTTTGTTGATGAACAGTACTCCAGGGAAAACACCAATTTTACAAAAATATATTTATTTAGGGAATGGGAGGGCCAGCATAATGCAGTACTATACCCTATAAGAATGCAAAAAGCAGGCTTGCCCTGGCCCTAAGGAACTAGTTAGGAATTCAAGAAGTGTATATAAAACAAGTAAATAACAATTCAGGACAAGTAAGTTCTGTTGATCAGAGAATTGGGAAATCCCTGTGGGCTTAGGGTATCACAAAACTTGCTACCATTGACAACCTGAACATTAAATTAGCAGATTAGATGATTGTTAAGCAAGTGATCTGAGACCTATACTTTGAGAAACACTGGATTATTGGCATGAGAGCAGAAGAGGCATAAAGGCATAAGTAAAAATTTTCAATTCTAAACACAGAAAAATTTTAAATTTATCTTTTAAAATTATTAATCCAGAAATCTCAGGGACCAGGAGAGTAGTAAAATGATGGTTTAGTCATCTGGAAGTAATAACCACCTAATAGCCACCTGATTTATTGTAAGCCCTTGGGTCACAAAGATAGGTTTTGGTTACTCTTTCTTTCCCTATGAAATAAGCTTAAAGAGTAAAATCAAATAGTACACTAGGTGGAATCAGGAATTGTGGAGGAACTTCCCTGGTGGTCCAGTGGATGAGACTCTACGCTCCCAGCTCAGGGGGCCCAGGTTCAATCCCTGGTCAGGGAACTAGATCCCACACGCATGCCGCAACTAAAAGAACCCACGTGCCACAACGAAGATCTCGTGTGCTGCAACTAAGGCCTGGCACCTCCAAAATAAATAAATAAATAAATCTTTTTTAAAAAAAATTGTGGAGAAGCCGAGGGACCTCATAGATGTCTTAATCACTTCCCTGAATCCGTGTTTGAATTTAGGTAATTTTTGAGCTCTGCTCAAGCCCTCTTTAAGGCCATAGATCTGAAGGCATTTCTGGTGTGTTTTCCATCTCCATTCCAGGGTTTCTAAAGTCATATTTTGCAAAAAACCAAACCAAACCAAACCCTAAAAAAATGGGCCCCCCAGCCTCTTTTCTGCTTACTGTAACTAGTAACTATAGGAACTAGGATATGAACCAGGCCTTCTTGCCTCCAAAGCCATATCCCTTTTGTTACATCAATAATGCTTACCTCCTGAAAAAGAATATCTATTACATATATAAAATATATATAAATATGTATATACATATATATATATGTAAAACTCAATCACTTTGCTGTATACCTGAAACTGATACAACATTGTAAATCAACTATACTTCAATTTAAAAAATGCTTAACTCAAAGATGGTTAGTAGGTCCCTGCCCTTCCCCTGGAGGAATTAATGGTGTTCTTGTTTCCAAAGCCCGTGTTCCTTCTATTAAACCAATTATGTTTACCTTAGAGATGAGAAGTACAACATACCTAATGCTTTTTCTGGCATGAGAGCCCACATAATAAAAAAATATATTTAGGGCTTCCCTGGTGGCGCAGTGGTTGAGAGTCCACCTGCCGATGCAGGGAGGGGACACGGGTTCGTGCCCCGGTACGGGAAGATCCCACATACCGCGGAGTGGCTGGGCCCGTGAGCCATGGCCACTGAGCCTGCACGTCTGGAGCCTGTGCTCCGCAGCGGGAGAGGCCACAACAGTGAGAGGCCCGCGTACCACAAAAGAAAAGAAAAAAGAAAAAATGTGTATATTTGATCTTAGATGTCAAGGTATAAGGGAAAAGCTATTCAAAATTTGGACCACTGAAGAATTATCTCTATGAGTATTCCTGCACTCATAGTTGAATGAATTGATGCTAGGGATGGAGATATGGTGTTGAACAAGGCAGACTTTACCCTCATGGAGCTTAAATTCTATGTAGCAAAACAGGTAAGCAAAGAAACATGTGAGATAATTATGAGGTGAGGTAAATGTGATGAAGGAAATATTGGTGTGATAAGAGGGAGTGTCTACTTTAGACAGAGGAATCAGAGATGGCTTCGAGAAGATGACCTTAAAGCTAAAATCCAAATGATAAAAGAGTCTGCCTCCTCCTGCAGTTCTTGTTTTCCCTGTATAGATAATTTTATTTTTAAGGGCTTGTGACATCTGAAAACTTGAGTAGATTTAATAGTCCACACTCTAGAATTTCTACAACTAAAGGAGAGGACAGATTTGAAGCAAACCATAAGTAGTTAGGTTGTAGTCTTTGAGAGAAGATATTTGTCTAATATTGATTGTGTTTTACCATTAAAAAATATATTACTGAGGGCTTCCCTGATGGTGCAGTGGTTGAGAG
>NW_020174368.1:1525355-1526017 GCF_003031525.2 Neophocaena asiaeorientalis asiaeorientalis | reverse complement strand
GTGCCTCACACACACACACACACACACACACACACACACACACACACACTATATATATATATATATATATATATATATATATATTACTGAGACTTTATTGCATGAAGAAATTTATTTTACAATAAGTGCATCTATTTTAAGGGTACAATTTGATGAGTTCTAACAAATGTATACATCTCTGTAACTACCACCACAATCAAGACGTAGAACATTTCTGTCACACCTGCCCGTGCCACTTCACACTCAGTCCCCACCCTGACCCCAGCAACCATCAATTTGATTTCTGTTGCTATAGATTTGTCTTCTAGAGTAGTGCTGTCCAATACAGTAGCCACTAGCTACAGGTGGCCTTTTAAAGTTAAGTTAATTAAAATCAAATAAAATTTAAAATTCTTTGTTGCACTAATCACATATCAAATGCTGAAGCCACAATGTGGCTGGTGGCTACCATATTGGACAGTGCAGATATTAAGCATTTCATTCATCACAGAACAGTGGTTTGGACAGCACTGTTCTAGAATTTGATGTAAATGGATTTATATGGTATGTATTTTTTTGTTTCTGACATCTTCCTTTTGTGACTTAATTCGTGTAACAAAATTCACCATTTTTTTTTTTTTTTTTCCGTACATGGGCCCCTCACTGTTGTGGCCTCTCCCGTT
>NW_020174368.1:1516070-1525294 GCF_003031525.2 Neophocaena asiaeorientalis asiaeorientalis | reverse complement strand
TTTTTTTTTGCCGTACATGGGCCTCTCACTGTTGTGGCCTCTCCCGTTAAGGAGCACAGGCTCTGGATGCGCAGGCTCAGCAGCCATGGCTCACGGGCCCAGCCGCTCCACGGCATGTGGGATCTTCCTGGACCGGGGCACGAACCCGTGTCCCCTGCATCGGCAGACGGAATCTCAACCACTGCGCCACCAGGGAAGCCCTCACCATTTTTTTTTTAGTTAATTTATTTATTTTTTGGCTGCGTTTGGTCTTCGTTGCTGTGCATGGGTTACTCTAGTTGCAGCGAGCAGGGGCTACTCTTCACTGCACTGTGTGGGCTTCTCATTGCAGTGGTTTCTCTTATTGTGGAGCACGGGCTCAGTAGTTGCAGCGTGTGGGCTCAGTAGTTGCAGTGCACAGGCTCTAGGGTGTGGGCTTCAGTAGATGTCGCATGCGGGCTCAGTAGTTGTGGCGCATGGGCTTAGTTGCCCTGTGGCATGTGGGATCTTCCCAGACCAGGGATCGAACCCGTGTCCCCTGCATTGGCAGGTGGATTCTTAACCACTGCACCACCAGGGAAGTCCCCTGTCAGTCTTTTTAAATTTTAGCCATTCTAGTAAGTATATAGTAGTATCTCATGTGGTTTTAATTTACATTTCCCTAATAACTAATGTTGTTGATTATCTTTTCATGTGTTTTTGGCAATTTATACATCTACTTTTATGAAGTAGATGTATAAATCTACTTTTATGAAATATCCATTCAAATCTTTACCCATTTTTTTTAAAAAACATCTTTATTGGAGTATAATTGCTTTACAATGGTGTGTTAGTTTCTGCTTTACAACAAAGTGAATCAGTTATACATATACATATGTTCCCATATCTCTTCCCTCTTGTGTCTCCCTCCCTCCCACCCTCCCTCTCCCACCCCTTCAGGCGGTCACAAAGCACCGGGCTGATGTCCCTGTGCCATGCGGCTGCTTCCCACTAGCTATCTACCTTACGTTTGTTAGTGTGTATATGTCCATGACTCTCTCTCGCCCTATCACAGCTCACCCTTACCCCTCCCCATATCCTCAAGTCCGTTCTCCAGTAGGTCTGTGTCTTTATTCCTGTCTTACCCCTAGGTTCTTCATGACATTTTTTTCTCTTCTTAAATTCCATATATATGTGTTAGCACACGGTATTTATCTTTTTCTTTCTGACTTACTTCACTCTGTATGACAGACTCTAGGTCCATCCACCTCATTACAAATAGCTCAATTTCGTTTCTTTTTATGGCTGAGTAATATTCCATTGTATATATGTGCCACATCTTCTTTATCCATTCATCTGATGATGGGCACTTAGGTTGTTTCCATCTCTGGGCTGTTGTAAATAGAGCTGCAGTGAACATTTTGGTACATGACTCTTTTTGAATTTTGGTTTTCTCAGGGTATATGCCCAGTAGTGGGATTGCTGGGTCATATGGTAGTTCTATTTGTAGTTTTTTAAGGAACCTCCATACTGTTCTCCATAGTGGCTGTACCAATTCACATTCCCACCAGCAGTGCAAGAGTGTTCCCTTTTCTCCACACCCTCTCCAGCATTTATTGTTTCTAGATTTTTTGATGATGGCCATTCTCACTGGTGTGAGATGATATCTCATTGTAGTTTTGATTTGCATTTCTCTAATGATTAATGATGTTGAGCATTCTTTCATGTGTTTGTTGGCAGTCTGTATATCTTCTTTGGAGAAATGTCTATTTAGGTCTTCTGCCCATTTTTGGATTGGGTTGTTTGTTTTTTTGTTATTGAGCTGCATGAGCTGTTTGTAAATTTTGGAGATTAATCCTTTGTCAGTTGCTTCATTTGCAAATATTTTCTCCCATTCTGAGGGTTGTCTTTTGGTCTTGTTTGTGGTTTCCTTTGCTGTGCAAAAGCTTTGAAGTTTCATTAGGTCCCATTTGTTGCTTTTTGTTTTTATTTCCATTACTCTAGGAGGTGCTTACCCATTTTTTAATTGGATTGTTAGTCTCATTGAGTTTGAGTTCTTTAATTATAACTGAATACATGATGTATTCTACTAAACACTAAAGAATAAAATATTCACTCCTTTAAAAACAAGAATACAGTCCTTTTTCAGGTAAATAAATAAATATATGTGTGCGTGTGTGTATACATATGTATACATATATGACAGAAATTTTCTCCTAGTTTGTTGCTTGCTTTTTTACTTCCTTAACATTGTCTTTTTTTTTTTTTTTTTTTTTTTTGCGGTACGCGGGCCTCTCACTGTTGTGGCCTCTCCCATTGCGGAGCACACGCTCCGGCCCGTGCAGGCTCAGCGGCCATGGCTCACAGGTCTACCCGCTCCACGGCATGTGGGATCTTCCCGGACCGGGGCACGAACCCGTGTCCCCTGCATCGGCAGACAGACTCTCAACCACTGTGCCACCAGGGAAGCCCTAACATTGTCTTTTGAGGAGCAGAAGGCATTAATTTTGATGAAGCACTATTTTTCACTCTTTTCTTTTGTACTTTGTGGTTTTTGAGTTCTATCTAAGAAACTGTGACTACCCCAAGGTTGCAAAGTTTTCTCCTGTGTTTTGTTCTAGAAGTCTTAAGGTATTAGGTTTAGCGTACTGGACTGAGATTCTTTTGTTTTTTTTAAACATCTTTATTGGAATATAATTGCTTTACAATGGTGTGTTAGTTTCTGCTGTATAACAAAGTGAATCAGCTATACATATACATATATACCCATATCTCCTCCCTCGTGTCTCCCCCCCACCCTCCCTATCCCACCCTTCTAGGTGGACACAAAGCACCGAGCTGATCTCCCTGTGCTCTGTGGCTGCTTCCCACTAGCTATCTGTTTTACATTTGGTAGTGTGTATATGACCATGCCACTCTCTCACTTCGTCCCAGCTTGCCCTTCCCCCTCCCCGTGTCCTCAAGTCCATTCTCTATGTCTGCGTCTTTATTCCTGTCCTGCCCCTCGGTTCTTCAAAACCATTTTTTTTTTTGTTTTTAGATTCCATATATATCTGTTAGCATATGGTATTTGTTTTTCTCTTTCTGACTTACTTCACTCTGTATGACAGACTCTAGGTCCATACACCCCAGTACAAATAACTCAATTTCGTTTCTTTTTATGGCTGAGTAATACTCCATTGTGTATATGTGCCACATCTTCTTTATCCATTCCTCTGTCGATGGACACTTAGGTTGCTTCCACGTCCTGGTTATTGTAAATAGAGCTGCAGTGAACATTGCGGTACATGACTCTTTTTGAATTATGGTTTTCTCAGGGTATATGCCCAGTAGTGTGATTGCTGGGTCGTATGGTAGCTCTGTTTTTAGTTTTTTGAGGAACTCCATACTGTTCTTCATAGTGGCTGTATCAGTTTACATTCCCACCAACAGTGCAAGAGGATTTCCTTTTCTCCACACCCTCTCCAGCATTTATTGTTTGTAGATTTTCTGATGATGGCCATTCTTAATGGTGTGAGGTGATACCTCATTATAGTTTTGATCTGCATCTCTGTAATGATTAGTGCATTTCTCTAATGAAAGGATGTTGAGAATCCATTCATGTGTTTGTTGGCAATCTGTATATCTTCTTTGGAGAAATGTCTCTAGGTCGTCTGCCCATTTTTGGATTGGGTTGTTTGGTTTTTTGATATTGAATTGCATGAGCTGCTTGCATATTTTGGAGATTAATCCTTTGTCAGTTGCTTCGTTTGCAAATATTTTCTCCCATTCTGAGGGTTGTCTTTTCGTCTTGTTTATGGTTTCCTTTGCTGTGCAAAAGGTTTTAAGTTTCATTAGGTCCCATTTGTTTATTTTTGGTTTTATTTCCATTTCTGAAGGAGGTGGGTCAAAAAGGATCTTGCTGTGACTTATGTCACAGTGTTCTGCCTATGTTTTCCTCTAAGAGTTTTATAGTGTCTGGCCTTACATTTAGGTCTTTAATCCATTTTGAGTTTATTTTTGTATATGGTGTTAGGGAGTGGTCTAATTTCACTTTTACGTGTAGCTGTCCAGTTTTCCCAGCACCACTTATTGAAGAGGCTGTCTTTTCTCCATTGTATATTCATGCCTCCTTTATCAAAAATAAGGTGACCATATGTGTGTGGATTTATCTCTGTGCTTTCTATCCTGTTCCATTGATCTATATTTCTGTTTTTGTGCCAGTACCATACTGTCTTGATTACTGTAGCTTTGTCATATAGTCTGAAGTCAGGGAGCCTGATTCCTCCAGCTCCATTTTTCTTTCTCAAGATTGCTTTGGCTATTCGGGGTCTTTTATATTTCCATACAAATTGTGAAATTTTTTGTTCTAGTTCTGTGAAGAATACTATTGGTAGTTTGATAGAGATTGCATTGAATTTATAGATTGCTTTGGGTAGTAGAGTCATTTTCACAATGTTGATTCTTCCAATCCAAGAACATGGTATATCTCTCCATCTGTTTGTATCATCTTTAATTTCTTTCATCAGTGCCTTATAGTTTTCTGCATACAGGTCTTTTGTCTCCTTAGGTAGGTTTATTCCTAAGTATTTTACTCTTTTTGTTACAATGGTAAATGGGAGTGTTTGCTTAATTTCTCTTTCAGATTTTTCATCATTAATGTGTAGGAATGCAAGAGATTTCTGTGCATTAATTTTGTATCCTGCTACTTTTGGAGTAACTTTTGTGTATGGTGTGCGCTAAGTAAGGATAAAGGTTCATTTGTTTTCCATATAGAAATCCAGTTTTTCTAGCACTGTTGAAAAGACTTTTCTTTATCCATTGTATATGTGTAGGTCTATTTCTGGACTTTTTCTTCTGTTCCTTTGAGGTATTTGTCTATCCTTACAATGGTACCATGATGTTTGGATGACTGTAGCTTTACAGTAAGTCTTGATTATCAGCTCTTGTAAGTCCTTCAACATTCTTTGTCAAAATTGCTTTGATTATTCTTGGTCCTTTGTTTTTCTATATGCATTTAAAATCAGCTTGTCAATTTCTACAGATTTGACTGGGATTTGAGTGGGATCTATAGATCAGTATGGGTGAAATTGTTATATTAGCGATAATGATTCTCCCAATACATATAGATAGTTTATCTTTCCATTTTAGTATTTTGTAATGGGGTCTTCCCTGGTGGCGCAGTGGTTAAGAATGCGCTTGCCAGTGCAGGGGACATGGGTTCAATCCCTGATCTGGGAAGATCCCACATGCTGCGGAGCAACTAAGCCCATGCACCACAACTACTGAGCCTGTGCTCTAGAGCCCGCGAGCCACAACTACTAAAGCCTGTGTGCCTAAAGCCCATGATCCACAGCGAGAGAAGCCACCACAGTGAGAAGCCCGCACACCACAACGAAGAATAGCCCCTGCTTGCCGCAGCTAGAGAAAGCCCACATGCAGCAATGAAGACCCAACACAGTCAAAAACAAATAAATAAATTAATTAAATTAAATTAACTTATAGTATTTGGTAGTGTTCAATGTAGAGGTCATACATGTATTTTGTTAAATTTATCCTTAAGTATTTTTTGTGTTTGCGTGCAATTTTACATGTATTTTTAAAGTTTAATTTCCTGTTGTTTGTTGCTAATATATAGACATACAGTTGTTTTTTTTTTTTTACATTGATCTTGTTTTTTGTTTTTTGTTTCTTGTGGTATGCGCGGGCCTCTCCCGTTGCGGAGCACAGGCTCTGGATGCGCAGGCTCAGCGGCCGTGGCTCACGGGCCTAGCCACTCCGCGGCATGTGGGATCTTCCTGGGCCGGGGCACGAACCTGTGTCCCCTGCATAGGCAGGTGGACTGTCAACCACTGAGCCACCAGGGAAGCCCTGTGATCTTGTTCATTTTTTACTCTTTTTCTATCATTCCATAACTGTGCTGTCCGACGTGGTAGACATTAGCTCCATGTGACCGTTGAACACTTGAAATGTGGTTAGTCCCCATTGAGAAGGACTGTAAATGTAAAATATGCACAGAAGAAAAGAATGTGAAATATTTCAGTAGTAATTAGAAATTGATTACATGTTGAAACGATAATATTTTGGATCTGTTGGGTTTAATAAGCTATATTAAAATTATTTTCATTTGTTGTTTCTTTTGTAGTGTGGAAATGAAATTAAAAATTACATATTTGGTTTGCATTTGTGGCTTACATTATATTTCTTTTGGACAATGCTTTAATAAAATACTACTAACGTCAAAAATTTATTTATTTGTAGATGAAGAAAAAACTCCAGAACAAATCATGCAGGAAAAGCAAATTGAAGTGTAGGTCATATTTTAAAATTTTAGTTGTGGTTTTTACAGATTTAATAATATTATCCACCTTATAATATTGTCTTTCTTTTTCCTTTCCTTTTTTTTTCCAAGTAATTTGTCTTGCACGTATTGAGAAGTTGTTGATGTGGGATGTAGATTTACATGCACGTGAGTGATCATATTAGCACTTATGGCATCCTCCACACCTTAACAAGATACTTAGCGAAGTATCATAGCAGGAATCAGTTTACCAAATCTGTAAATGCATAGGTGTTGGGAGCCTGTAGAATACTTTTATTTAGAGAACAGGCATTTTACTTTCTTCAAAGATTTACTTTATACCTTTCTTCAAGTAGTTACTTTTTCTGATATTGCTGAAATTCTTTTGTTCATGCTTCTTTGGCAGTAAAATTGAAGAACTGGAAAAAGAAATTGAAGAGGCAAAAATTGCTTTTGAAATGAAAAAGCTTGCGTTAGACAGGTAATTATTACCTTTTTTTTTTTTTTTTTTTTTTTTTTTTGTTGGGGGGGATTCTTTCTCCCGTTGCGGAGCACAGGCTCCATACGCGCAGGCTCAGCGGCCATGGCTCACAGGCCCAGCCGCTCCGCAGCATGTGGGATCTTCCTGGACCGGGGCACGAACCCGTGTGCCCTGCATCGGCAGGCGGACTCTCAACCACTGCGCCACCAGGGAAGCCCAATTATTATGTTTTAAGTATGCAAAATGGGTATGGCTCAAGGTGGAGGGGATATTTTAACTAGTCTGAAGTAATCAATCAAAATGATGTTTAGATAATGGTCCCACAAATTTTGAGCCCTGAGAGAAAAGTTACGTCATTCATTAATGTCTTCATTTGAAGAAGTTACATAAGATAAGGTTAATAAGGAAATGTCAGTCAAGACAATTAAAGTGTGAGGTTAAATCTCATTCTGTGTTTGAAATGATTATATGGATTCATTTACTCCAGTAACTTTTTTTTAAATATTTGTTTATTTATTTTACTTTTTGGCTGCATCGGGTCTTAGTTGGGGGACGCGTGATCTTCATGCGGCGCCTGGGCTTCTCTCTAGTTTTGGCGCTCGAGCTCAACAGTTGCGGCATGCAGGCTCTCTAGTTGTGGCTTGTGTGCTCAGTAGTTGTGGCTCAAGGGCTTGGTTGTCCCGCGGCATATGGGATCTTAGTTCCCCAACCAGGGATCGAACCTGTGTCCCCTGCATTGGAAGGTGGATTCTTAACCACTGGACCCCCAGGGAAGTCCCCTATTCCAATAACTCTTAATGGAGTAAAAGAATTGTCATTGAGTTTAAATATATTTTTAATTTTAGGCTTTGCATATATATTTTAAAATTCATTCAACAGATATTTGAGTGCTTCCTGTGTTGTAAGCTTTGTGCTGGAGCTGGCATACAGTTGTTAATAAGACAAACAGTGGCCTCTATTATAGACTTATGATCTGAATTAACAATCTCAATTAAGTGAATGACTCTTAACAGTTTTTTCCTTGTATTTCTGGCCGTCCCAGATGAATTTATTTACATTTAATTGAAAAGTAGTTAAATCCCTTTTAATTGCTTCTAGCAGTGAACTTTTTTCCCTCATTTCATATGCTGGCTCATTATATAGATCATATTTTTTAACTAAGGTGGCTTCAGAGCTATTAAGATATCCCCCTTTAATGAAATGACTAATATTGCTGAGCTGATTGCCTTTTTTTTTTTTAGTTTATTTTTGGCTGCTTTGGGTCTTCATTGCTGTGCACAGGCTTTCTCTAGCTGCGGCGAGCAGGGGCTACTTTTCTTTGCAGTGCATGGGTTTCTCGTTGCAGTGGCTTCTCTTGTTGCGGAGCACAGGCTCTAGGTGTGTGGGCTTCAGTAGTTGTGGCACACAGTCTCAGTGGTTGTGGCTCTCGGGCTCTAGAGCGCAGGGTCAGTAGTCATGGTGCGCGGGCTTAGTTGCTCCGTGGCATGTGGGATCTTCCCGGACCAGGGCTCGAACCTGTGTCCCCTGCATTGGCAGGTGGATTCTTAACCACTGCGTCACCAGGGAAGCCCCTGATTGCCTTTTTGTTATGATTTATTAGCTATTTGAATTTAAAAATAAATTACAGTGCTTGCTTTTACATAGACACATTTTAAAGTTCACAGTCAAGTATGGTTTTGTATTCCCTAACTACACATTTTGGGCCCCTGTTGATCTCTATAGTACCTTTTTTTTTCCTTCCAGTTTTATTGAGATATAATTGATATACAGCACTGTATAAGTTTAAGGTGTGCAGCATAATGTTTTGACTTGCATCCTGAAATGATTATCACATTAGGTTTAATGAACATCATCTCATATAGATACAAAATTAAAGAAATAGCAAAAAAAATTATTTTCTTGTGGTGAGAACTCTTAGGATTTATTCTCTTAACAACTTGCACATATAACTTACAGCAGTGTTAAACATGTTTATTGTGTTGTACATTACATTTTGTAGTGCCTTAATGCTTCCTCGCAGCCCTGCACCAAGGTGGACGGCTTGCAGAGCAAGTTCAGGCTGGGTGTCAGGTCTGCTCAGCCCCCCTCTCTGGCCATATGCACAACTGCATGCAACAGCCGCATCCATATTGGTGTTCCTTCATATTTCTATAACTTACTTATCAAAGTATTTCCCATATGATACTGTTTAAAAACCTACTTTTGTTTTATGTTATATTTAAAGAGAAATCAATCTTTACCTTGTCGTATTTTTAAATTTTCTTTTTCAGTGTACCCTAAATGTTAACCATGTTTTATAATGGAAGCTTTTTTCCTCTATAGGATGCAGCTTTCAAGTGCACTTAAAAAACACGTGGAGAAAATTAACACCAAGACTAGGTATGGTTTTTTTTGTTTGTTTTATTTTATTTTTTCTGGATTTGGCAAGGATGGGAATAAGGGAGATCCGCATAATGACTAGTGTCTGTGAATTTCTTTTTTTTTTAATTACTTGTCACTACCGAT
>NW_020174368.1:1388634-1515995 GCF_003031525.2 Neophocaena asiaeorientalis asiaeorientalis | reverse complement strand
CTTTAGTGGGGGAAAAAAAAAAAAAAAAAAAAAAAAAAAAAAGAAACATGACAGAATTTCTGTGGGCCCTTCTCATCATTACAACTTTTATAGTCCTGTTGACATTTTGTTTCATATGGATCGGGACCCTAAGAAGCAATGGAGGTTTTACCTATACAATATGGGATTTTTTTTTTTTAATATTTATTTATTTGGCTGCACCAGGTCTTAGTTGTGGCATGCGGGATTTAGTTCCCTGACCAGGGATCAAACCCAGGCCCCCTGCATTGGGAATGTGGAGTCTTAACCACTGGACCACCAGGGAAGTCCCCAATCTGAGAATTTTGAAGGAAGATTGTTTTTGTTTTTAATAAATTTATTTATTTTTGGCTGCGTTGGGTCTTTGTTGCTGTGCGTGGGCTTTCTCTAGCTGCGGTGAGCGAGGGCTACTCTTTGTTGCGGTATGCGGGCTTCTCATTGCAGTGGCTTCTTGTTGCGGAGCACGTGCTCTAGGCACATGGGCTTCAGTAGTTGTGACACGCAGTCTCTAGAGCGCAAGCTCAGTAGTTGTGGCGCACGGGCTTAGTTGCTCCATGACGTGGGGTCTTCCTGGACCAGGGCTCAAAACTGTGTTCTCTGCATTGGCAGGCGGATTCTCAACCACTGTGCCATCAGGGAAGCCCCTGAAGGAAGGTTTTTTTTTTTTTTTTTTTTTTTTTTCCTGCGGTATGCGGGCCTCTCCCTGTTGTGGCCTCTCCCGCTGCGGAGCACAGGCTCCGGACGCGCAGGCTCAGCAGCCATGGCCCACGGGCCCAGCCGCTCCGCGGCATGTGGGATCTTCCCAGACCGGGGCACGAACCCGTGTCCCCTGCATCAGTAGGCGGACTCTCAACCACTGCGCCACCAGGGAAGCCCTGAAGGAAGGTTTTGAAAGTTAACTTTCGTTTGGGATTTACTGTAAAGCAGGAGCAATGCTATCTCATTTAAGCCAACTCAATGAGATAGGAAATATACTCCTCATTTTTGTATTGGTAGAAATGATCTTGCATAGGTTCAATAATTGGCCAGGCAATCAAGGTCATCTCTAATCTGAGCCTAAGTGCCTGGCCACCGGGGCCTTACCTGTGATTTTTATCTCCCAAAGCTCTAATCTTGTGATAAAATACCACCACCACCACCCCCCACTGTTGGCACAGGAAAAGTACCGAGATGGATCTGGCACTTTCTCTATCTGGACATCTTAGCCCTGACTGATACCCATTCCTCCCATATTCCATTTAACTGCAGGACTACATAAATCCTAAAATCTGAATTTGAACTCTCTAAATATTGCTCCCCCACGAAAGGAGAGCTTAAAACATTCTTGAGTTAAAGGAGTGCAGGATAGATTCATCACATTGACACCAAAGACAGCACAAAGGCCAGGTAGGCTGAGGCAGCGCCTTTAGCCTGTCTTAAAGTTTACAACCACGTATACCTGTAACTAGCAGAAAATGAGTTCAGCTCTCAGGTCTGTGCAGATAGTCCCCTTTTTCAGCCTCCCAGGTAAACTTCTACAGTGTTTCTCACACCTGGCTGATTATCAGGATAATTAGTATTTTCACAATGGTCACATTGCTGGTCCCATCCCAAACCTGCTGACTCAGAATCTCTGGATGGGGAGCTGGCAATCCACATTTAACGAGCCTCCCAAGGGAATGTGGCACTCTGAAATATGAGAACCACTATTCTCATCCAGTCTTATTTCCACCCTTTTACTCCAGCCGTACTAAACTGCTTGATCTAGGTAATCTTCATAATTACACTTGAGCATTGAACAACCTGGGTTTCAACTGCCCAAGTCCACTTATATGCAGGTTGTTTGGGGTTTTTTTCAATAAATATGGCACCTGTATTTTCATTTTACAGATCTTTAAGTTAACTAAGTATGGGGGAAGATTTATGTTTAGTTAGAGGTCACAGTATGTGGAATCAGAAGAACTAGGGTTTGATCCAAACTGTTTCAGCTTTCTGCCCTTGGGTGAGTCATTTAATTCCTTTGTTTTTGAGGCAGAGATAGCAGTGCTCTTGACTGTGTGGGATGGTTGGTGTCCCTAACCACTCACCCCACCTGCGTTGTTCAAGGTTCAACTATACTTTACATCTTTTAAGACTCAAGGATTTCCCTTGTTCCACCCTTTGCACAACTCTTAGAAGGGTTCATATCCATTACTGGTTGTAATGAAACCATATGATGGTTGTGGATTTATTTTTTCCCCCATAAGATTCTTTCCTCTTTGAAAACATGTACTATGTTTTACTCTGTTTTATATTCCTGGTGCCTGGCACAGTCTTGCCATGTAGTAGTCACTCAGAAATACTTGGAGGGGCTTCCCTGGTGGCGCAGTGGTTGAGAATCCACCTGCCAATGCAGGGGACACGGGTTCGAGCCCTGGTCCAGGAAGATGCCACATGCCATAGAGCAACTAAGCCCATACACCACAACTACTGAGCCTGCACACGTAGAGCCCTTGCTCGCTGCAACTAGAGAAAAAGCCCGTGCGCAGCAACAAAGACCCAGCACAACCAAAGATAAATAAATTAACTAATTAAAAAAAAAAAGAAATACTTGTTGGAGAAATGGGGATAAAAGCACTTTATTCACTGAAACTATTCTGTATGATATGATAATGGTAGATACATGTCATTATACATTTGTCAACTCATAGCATGTACAACACCAAGAGTGAACCCTAACCCTAATGTAAACCATGGCCTCTGGGTGATAATGATGCGTCAGTGTAGGTTCATCATTTGTAACAAATGGCTCGCTCTGCTGCGGGGGAGGCTGTGCAAGCGTGGGGGCAGCGTGTACATGGGCTTCCCTTCCAGTCGGTTCTGCTTTGAACCTAAAACTTGTCTAAGGGGCTTCCCTGTGGCGCAGTGGTTGAGAGTCTGCCTGCCGATGCAGGGGACACGGGTTCGTGCCCCGGTCCGGGAAGATCCCACATGCGGCAGAGCGGCTGGGCCCGTGAGCCGTGGCCGCTGAGCCTGTGCGTCCGGAGCCTGTGCTCCGCAATGGGAGAGGCCACACAGTGAGAGGCCCGTGTACCGCAAAAAAAAAAAAAAAAAAAAAACTTGTCTAAAAACTAAAGTCTGTTTCCAAAAAAAAGCTATGTATTAGCAAGCTGTTAGGGTTTTTTCCCCCTAAATATGAGATTTTTAGAAATGTTCCTGGGGAATTCCCTGGCGGTCCAGTGGTTAAGACTCCGAGCGTCCACTGCAGGGGGCACCGGTTTGATCCCTGGTCGGGGAACTAAGATCCCACATGCCGTGCAGTGCAGCCAAGAGAAAAAACAAAAGAAATGTTATTTGATATTCTTTGTTGTCTGTGAGCAAAAATTTTTCTAGGGAAATGCATCTCTAATTCTAAACAGAAATTTAGTTTACATCAAATTTTTCCAGACTTATTTTGTTAAACAATGACTTTCTATTGAAGTGTACAGTGAATATAATGAAAGTAAATATATACTAACTGATTTCTTAATTGAGTTTTTTTAACTGTTAATCATATTTTTTATTCCTTTTCAGTGTGCTCATGGATAACATGAAACAAATACTAAGTCTAAATAAATCAGTAATGAAATCACAGCAGGTAACTTGGAATATAAAGCTGCTTATGCATTCCCATGATTTCAGTAACATTCTTGCTGGTAACTGTATGTGACTAAATAGGATTGCCCAAAGAGACTGATATGGTTGGAATTCACTGTCCTTAAATTTTCTCTCTTTTCCATAATTCCATTATTTCTGACTAATTATCTACTTATCATTTAAGCTACTTTTCCTTTCCCTTTTGTTGTGTGGAAATAGAGGAATTGAAAACTGGAGCTCTAGAAAATATGAATAGATAAATTCAGTGATTTAAATATTATAGGTGTGTTCTTAGGTTATGTGCCTTAATCTTTTTATTTCTAATAACAGGAAACCCGGGACTTGGAAGACAAATTGCTTGATGTTAGAAAGAAGAGATTGCGTATGTAGAACACTTTTTTTTTTTTTTGAGAACACATTTTCACTTAATATGAAGATTGATAGATAAGGCCAGATCTCTCAATCACTGAAAAATTTTTTAATTTCCTTAAAATTTTGGACATAGCAATTTAAAAAGTAGTATATAAAATGGATTTTGCTTGATTTGTTGTTTTAGAACTTTAAATCACAAAAATTAAGATATTCTCAGTGGGGGGAGGAATATCAAATAATACAAAAAAGTATAATGTGAAAGCCATACCTCCATCCTGTGTGACCACAGTTAGGAGTACATCATTCCAGGCCTTTTTCCACACCCATATATAGGGAAGCCCAAACATAATTTTTTTTAAATTTATTTATTTTATTTTATTTTTGGCTGCGTTGAGTCTTTGTTGCTGCGCGCGGGCTTTCTCTAGTTGCGGGGCGCCGGCTTCTCATTGCGGTGGCTTCTCTTGTTGTGAAGCACGGGCTCTAGGCACGCAGGCTTCAGTGGTTGCAGCATGTGGGCTCAGTAGTCGTGGCTCTCGGGCTCTAGAGCGCAGGCTCAATAGTTGTGGCACACGGGCTTAGCTGCTCCGTGGCATGTGGGGTCTTCCCAGAACAGGGCTCGAACCCGTGTCCCCTGCATTGGCAGGCGGATTCTTAACCACTGTGCCACCAAGTAAGCCCTGTAAACATAATTTTTAAATGATCACTTGATGCATATGGTTCTACAGCTTTTTAACTTAATGAACATGAGATGGCTTTTTGCATCGAAATGTTTTATTGAAATGTATTTCAGAAGTAACACATATTCTCTATAAAGAATTTAGAAACAGAAAAACATACATACGAAGTTAAATTTTTAATTTTATCAAGAGATAATCGATCTTCAATGCTTTTTATTTATAAAATAAAATTGGCATAATTTTATTCTGTGTTGTAAACTGCTTTTTTCATTTAACAGTATAGGCATGATTTATTATTTTAAAATATTATGTAGATTTGCCTTTTTGTAAGTAATCTCAGGATTAGAAGTAGTCCTGGTCATCTGATCTAATCACCCTTTGGCTTTTTTTCCATTGCATTCCTGTCAAGGAACCAAGCTCCTGAGATACACCCATTTATGTTTTCAAATACTATCTGTTCCCAACTTATGATGTTTCGACTTAATGATTTTTTGACTTTATGATGATATGCATTTAGTAGAAACTGAATTCAGATTTTGAATTTTGCTCTTTTCCTGGGCTAGTAACATACTCCATTGTGATGCTGGGCAGCAACATCGAGCCCCAGCTCCTATCAGCCACGTGATCATAAGGGTAAACAACCAAAACACTTACAACTGTTATGTTTTTCACCTTCAGTACAGTATTCAATAAATTACATGAGATATTTAACACATTGTTTTAAAACAGGCTTTGTGTTAGATGATTTTGCCCATTTGCAGGCTAATGTAAGTGTTCTGAGCATGTTTAAGGTAGGCTAAGTTAAGCTGTGATGTTTGGTAGATTAGGTGTACTAAATGCGTTTTCGACTTAGGATATTTTCAACTTAAGATGGGTTTACCAGGAAGATTTCTAGTTTAGTTCTCAGAACATTTCGGGAACAACAAAAAAAAATGGTTGATGGTATTTATCCCTGGAGAAGGGAATCTTACCTTTCCTTGAAAATTCATCTTGTTGATATTGTAATTTTTGTAAATAAAGGGGGGGAAGTATTTCCTTACATATATCTCCTGTTATTTTTTTGGCAACCCAGAGTAAGTCCTCTTTGACATGATGCCACAGCAAACATTTGTAGACAGTATCATTGTCATACATACATACCTTGAACATCTCACAGAGGACATTACTAAGTATGAAATTAAAATATTGGTGTTTTGCACCAGAGAAATCATTTTCAGATCAAAATGGAACTGCAGCATAAAATGCTGATTATTAAAAATTTTCTCTTGACTGAAATAATCATTAACTGTTCTGCTTCATAAGTTCTCAAGATTCTTGTTTATAGGAGTTATCATATATAGTATATCGTTTTATTTTTAACCCAATAGAGTTAAAACAAGCTTCAGAAAGGAAGCTTTTAGAAATACAGACTGAAAAGAACAAACAGAAAGATGATTTGGGTAGTATGGAAAATTCGGGGAAGATAAAGACCATACAACAAAACCTGGAGATGGAGATACAGATTACTACAGTTATTCAACATGTGTTCCAGGTAATATTTTTATAAAATACGAAGCGGGGTAAAGAACTTTTCAAAAGTGAATGGTTCTATTACTTTCAGGCTTATTTTCATTTAGTTTTCTTTTCTTTTCCATTTAGTTTTTGATCTTACTAAATAATTCAGTACTGAATATCAAGTTGTTTACATATATATCTTGAATTTATGTCTGTTTAGCATTTAAGGCTTTGGGATTTTGCTATAGTTAGACCATAGGCATTTATAAATGGAAATTATGTCAGCAGCTCTGTGGAGGCGGAATGGTATAACGATGGAGAACATTAGACTTCAAGTTGGGAAGTGGGGAAAACATGGATGCAGGTGATGGGAATCTAGAGTTAAGATCCTACCAGCTACTTAATAGTTGCTGAGGGACTTCCCTGGTGGCACAGTGGTTAAGAATCCGCCTGCCAATGCAGGGGACATGGTTCGATCCCCAGTCTGGGAAGATCCCACATGCCATGGAGCAAATAAGCCCTTGCGCTACAACTACTGAGCCTGCATGCCACAACTACTGAAGCCCACATGCCTAGAGCCCATGCTCTGCAAAAAGAGAAGCCACCTCAATGAGAAGCCCACACACCGCAACAAACAGTGGCCCCCGCTCACTGCAACTAGAAAAAGCCTGCACACAAATAAATAAATTAAAATAAATTTTTTTAAAAAGTTGCTGACCTTGAGGAAATTATTTAACTTTTCTAAGCATTAGTTTCCTGTGTAGGAAGAGTGGTTATTAGAACTAAAGGTGATAATTCATGTTAATCTGTTTAGCATAGTGTCTGCTCGAAGCAAATTCTCAATGAATATTGGTAGTTATTGTCATGTCAGGGTTTTTTTTATTTTTTAAGTTTATTTATTTTTTGGCTGTGTTGGGTCTTCATTGCTGCACACAGGCTTTCTCTAGTTCTGGCGAGCAGGGGCTACTCTTTGTTGTGGTGCTTGGGCTTCTCATTGCAACGTCTTCTCGTTGCAGAGCACGGGCTCTAGGCGCGTGGGCTTCAGTAGTTGTGGCATGCAGGCTCAGTAGTTGTGGCTCACGGGCTGTGGAGTGCAGGCTCAGTAGTTGGTGTGCAGGGGCTTAGTTCCTCCACGGCATGTGGGATCTTCCCGGGCCAGGGATCGAACCCTTGTCCCCTGCATTGGCAGACGGATTCTTAACCACTGCGCCACCAGGGAAGTCCTCATTATGTCAGTTTTTAAATTTTATGTGTTCATTTAGCCTGGGGGTTTTTTTTTTCTTTTTTTTTTTTTTTTTTTTAAAGATTTATTTATTTATTTGGCTGTACTGGGATCTTCATTGCTGCGTGCAGGATCTTTAGTTGTGGCATGCGAACTCTCAGTTGTGGCATGTGGGATCTAGTTCCCTGACCAGGGATCAATCCCGGGCCCCCGGTATTGGGAGCACGGAGTCTTAGCCACTGGACCACCAGGGAAGTCCCTCTTTACTTTATTTAATTTATTATTTTTGGCTACATTGGGTCTTCATTGCTGTGTGTGGGCTTTTCTCTAGTTGTGGTGCGCGGGGGCTGCTCTTCATTGTGGTGCGCAGGCTTCTCATTGCAGGGGTTTCTCTTGTCACGGAGCATGAGCTCTAGGCGCACAGGCTCAGTAGTTGCAGCACATGGGCTCAGTGGCTGTGGCTTGCAGGCTCAGTAGTTGTGGCTCGTGGGCTCTAGAGCGCAGGCTCAGTAGTTAAGGTGCACAGGCTTAGTTGCTCCATGGCATGTGGGATCTTCCCAGACCAGGGCTCAAACCCGTGTCCTCTGCATTGGCAGGGGCATTCTTAACCACTGCGCCACCAGGGAAGTCCTGAGGATTTTTTTAAAATCTTATTAAATTTTTAAGAGTACTTAGAACATTAATTTAAAAATTTTTTTTCTTAATTACAGAACCTCATTTTGGGGAGTAAAGCCAACTGGGCAGAGGATTCTGCCCTTAAGGAAACTGTTCTGCAGCTTGAGAAGAATCTCACCATGATCCAATAAGAATGCTGTTTTGACGTATTTTTGTTTCTGTCTTTAATGTCATTTAAATTGCAAATTTCAAGTGAAATGCTTTTCAGTGTTTTTGGAACTGTTCTAATACTGCAATTTTTTTTTAGCTTAACAGTGGTACATGGAATTTACTGCTTTAAATATGATAAAGTGACTGGCATAATCTAAAAGAATCTGAAAATGTTAGCCTTGGAAGTGTCCCAAAAGATATCTAGTCCAGCTTTCCACTGAATGTGGACTTTTTTTTTTTACAACATTCCTGTAAGTCCCAACTCTCATTTGGAATACTTCTCTGTATTTATTTGTCAACCAAAATATTGGAAATTTAGAAAAGCATATCCACATCTTTATTTTTTTCAACTGTCAATTGTATTTTATTCAAATAAATCTCATTTTAGTTCTGTCTCACTAGAGATTTTCTTTTGCCTTTTTAAAAAAAAATTGCGATATAATTGATATATAACATTGTGTAAGTTTAAGATGTACAACATGTTGATTTGACCACCATGGCATTAGCTAACACCTCCATCATGTTACATAATTATCATTTCTTTATCGTGGTGAGAATATTTAAGATTACCCTCTTAGTAACTTTGAAGTATGTAATATAGTATTGTTAACTAGAATCACAGTGCTGTACATTAGATCTCCAAAATTTATTCATCTTCTAACTGCAAGTTTGTACCCTTTGACCACCATTTCCCCAGTTCTCTCACTCCCCCATCTGCATTTTTAAACAGACACCCAAATAAAGCACCTGAATCATGAAAAAGAAAGAAAAAGAAAAACATATTCACAATGTTAACAGTTGTGGTTATTATAGAAAATTTGTGACTTTTTTCTTTTGTATTTTTATGTTTATTGTGCATTACTTTTATAAGTTAAAAAATAAAAAGAGGGCTTCCCTGGTGGCTTAGTGGTTGAGAGTCCGCCTGACAATGCAGGGAACACGGGTTCGTGCCCCGGTCCGGGAAGATCCCACATGCCGCGGAGCGGCTGGGCCCGTGAGCCATGGCCGCTGAGCCTACACGTCCGGAGCCTGTGCTCTGCAACGGGAGAGGCCACAACAGTGAGAGGCCCGCATACCGCAAAAAAAAAAAAAATAAAAAGAATAAATATTATTCTATCTTATTAAAAAATAGAACTTGCCACCTTTTATAGAATCCAATTCCAGTTTTGGAAAACTAATTTGAGCTCTTTATTAATTTGGAGCTGTTGATAATTTTTATAGACAATGTAGTGTTTTCAACATTCTTTTAAGATGGACTTTAAGGGATCCCTGCTCAGGGAACTAGATCCCACATGCATGCCTCAACTAACAGTTTGCATGCCACAACTAAGGAGCCGGCAAGCCAGAACTAAGGAGCTGGTGCGCTGCAACTAAGGAGCCCACCTGCCTCAACTAAGACCTGGCACAACCAAATAAATAAATAAATATTTTTTTTAAATTGCTCTAGTTGAAAAAGACATAATGACGTTTAAAAAGAAAAAGAAGGAATTTAAACTGGAAAAGATGCACTGCAGTGGTAATAGCATTTGAAATCTGTTCTTTAGATCAGTAACAAAAATAAAGAGATTTGAATTCTAGAAACTTTTCTTTGGAATATTTATAGTTTTGCTTCATTTGTTTTGATAAATCATAATTTATGTGTAGTTTTTTAAATTTTATCTTTTTTTTGTGTGTGTGTGGTACGCGGGCCTCTCACTGTTGTGGCCTGTCCCATTGCGGAGCACAGGCTCCAGACGCGCAGGCTCAGCGGCCGTGGCTCACGGGCCTAGCCGTTCCGTGGCATGTGGGATCTTCCAGGACCGGGGCACGAACCTGTGTCCCCTGCATCAGCAGGTGAACTCTAAACCACTGCGCCACAAGGGAAGCCCTAGTTTTTTAAATCTTAATGTGTAGTTACTCTTTTTGCCACAGTGTATTCTTGGAAATGGTCCACATGAATTATAAAAGAAGTTATATTTTTCTCATAGAAAAACATTCTGGAAAATACCTTCCTGATCCAAAGATACAGCATTAAATAAATCATAGATGCACGCTTTATTAGTGAATCCGAACTCAAAGGGTTACCACCATCCTCAGAAAAACTTTCTGCATTTTCCTAAGATTTTATTGTCCTTTTGTGTGCTCCCTCTTACAGCCCAGCTCTGAGGGAGAAATTGTATTAGTTAGCTTTCTTGGAAATCATGCTGAAAAACCTCAAATCTCAGTGGCTTATAAGAAACATATTCTCTGTTGGATCCATGGTTTGGCTGATCATTCTAGGACCCAGGTTGAGCGTGCAGCCACTATCTGAAACACATGCTCATGGCTTATGAGGCCAAGTCAAATTATACAAGCACATTTCGTTTCTACTTGGAACAGGTATACATTATTTCCACCCAGGTTCCACTCAAGCTCAACATCACTGGGGCACGAAAGTATACTCTCACAGCAGGGAAGTGCTGGGGAAACCAAATGGATATTTGCTGAAAAGAATATAGTGTACCACAGCCTGCTACCTTGGTCTTAAATATTAACTTCCCTTTTGCATGTAAAAGATGCACCTCTCCCCAAAGAAGGTAAGCTAACAATGTCATCTAGTCATACCAGTTCAAAGAGTCTTCACATTATTTCAGATGTAGCTCTTCCTGATCTGGAGACCTATGAACTGAAAAGACAAGCTATACTGCTTCATACAGCCAGCAAACAATAGTGGAGAAGGACTGTAGCAATTCTGAAATATTGCTTGGCAAGTGATAGGAGGTGCCCTTTCCTAGGAGACAGGGAACACCTTTGGATTTGGCTCTCTGGAAGCAGTTCTTTATCTGTGTGGTTCATTCTACCCTTTGGGAGGTTCTCCCTATCCATTACTAACTTTGGCCATATCTGAAGAGGGCATTAGAGATTATGCCCATCTGAACAGCTTTCTTAGTTGGGGACCCAAATATCTTTTTACATCTCAAACAGTCACAGTCTTTTAAAATCCAGGCTAGTGGTGCTTTTGCTAATACATTTTTCTTAAAAATGGTGGTGGTGGTAATGGTTGTTTGGTTGGTTGTTTCGTCATATCAAACTATGATTTACCAGCTGACTGGTTTTATAAAGTTTTATTGGTACAAAGCCACACCCATAGGTTTACATATTATCTATGGCTGCTTTCCCTCTACAATAGCATATGCTGGTCTCCTGCTTATTGATGGTTCAGCTTAGGATATTTCAACTCTGATGGTGCAAAAGCTATGTGCATTTAGTAGAGACCATACTTTGAATTTTGAACTTTGATCTTTTCCTGGGCTAACAATACTCTCATGATGCTGGGCCGCAGCAGCGAGCCACATCTGTCAGCCACACAGTCACAGAGGCAAACAACCAGTATACTTAAACCATTCTGTTTTTCACTTTCAGTACAGTAGTCAATAAGTTACATGACATTTTCAACACTTTATTATAAAATAGGCTGTGTTAGATGATTTTGCCCAACTGTAGGTTAATGTAAGTGTTCTGAGCACATTTAAGGTTAGGTGTATTGGGACTTCCCTGGCGGTCTGGTGGTTAAGGCTTCACCTTCCAATGAAGGGAGTGCTGGTTCAATCCCTGGTCAGGGAACTAAGATTCCAAATGCCTCGCAGACAAAAAGCCAAAACATAAAACAGAAGCAATATTGTAACAAATTCAATAAAGACTTAAAAAAATACATTAAAAAAAAGGGTTAGGTGTATTAAATTCATTTTGACTTAGGGTCTTTTCAACTTAGGATAGGTTTATTGGGATGTAACCCCGTCATAAGATCTCTAGTTGAACAGAATTGAGTAGCTGCAACAGATTATATGCACCCACCCCCCAACCTCTTCTTCTTACAGTCATTGACTTGAAGGAACCAGTTGCCCTGTAGAAAGTTCTCTATTCTGATTAGTCTGATTGCTTCCTAGTAGTGTAGGTAGCTTGTTCCACCTCTTTATTCCTGTAAATCAGAAGTCAGATCTAAGTGCTTTATTAAAGTAGTTTCAATTTTTTTTTATCAAGAAAATTCACAAGTTGTTCTGGGTACTTTGTATTGCATCACATCAGGAAGTTGTCATGCACAATGAGTTCTACCTAACAGATGTACAGCAAATGTCAGGAACGAGGTACATGGAACAAGAAAGTCAAAGGCCAGATAAGATAGGGACGTTAAGACACAATATAAGGTAGAATCAGATGGTGTGCTCCACAGGTCCATGAAAATAGTCAAGTAATAGCATTCGGGATATAGACTGTTGACTGAAAGAAAAATGCACAATGTAAGAGCTGTGAGTTGAGTTTTATTGTGTCCTACTGAGGACTAGGAGACAGCCTCTCAGAGAGCTCTGAGGAACTGCTCCGAAGAGGTAGGGGGACCGGCCAATTATATATGTGACTTTGGCTAATAAGTATGTGCAATCCAGTATACATCTCAGTAGAAGGTTACTGCTAGTCAAGAGGAACAGATACACCAGTTAAGGATTTTAGTGCTTTTCTAAGTATGGGAGGATGCAAGAAACCAGAATCACAAAATTTCCTGAAATATATTTAACTAAGGGCCTGTTTTGCCTGTTCTCCTAAAGCACAGAGTGCCTCCTCTGTTTTGAATTCCTTTCAGGGTATACTGTAGGTCAGGTATTGCAGTGGCTAATGACTTGATCCTTGTAGAACTGGAGGGTGGACAACATCCTTTGTTTTACAAGACGAAAATCACGAGACTTGCATGGGATGAGGAATCAAATGATGTGATGACAGGAGGGTGATTGAAACTGAGCAGCAGGAAGATAAGATAGGATTTGGTTTGCTGCCTCAGCTTCAGCTACTTTTATCATCTTCATCCTAGAAAGAACTAATCAAGAAGGGGCCTGGATTAGAATTCTGTGGAGTATGAATGCCAACACTTACAAATAAATCCACAAGTAGAGAAAAGTCAGAGCATTTTCCTGGCAGTCTTCCCAAACAAAATTCATACCAATATGACCAGTAATTTGTATTGCATTTGACATTTTCTGAATTTATCATCAGGTATTCCCAGGAAACTTCTTGGTATTACAGGACTTGGAAAGTTTCTTTTAATAAAATCTCTAGACATATATACACTAATATGTATAAAATAGATAACTAATAAGAACCTGCTGTATAAAAAAATAAAATTAAAAAAAAAATCTCAGGCTTCCCTGGTGGCGCAGTGGTTAAGAATCCACCTGTGGGCTTCCCTGGTGGTGCAGTGGTTGAGAGTCCGCCTGCTGATGCAGGGGACACGGGTTCGTGTCCCGGTCTGGGAAGATCCCACATGCCGCGGAGTGGCTGGGCCCGTGAGCCATGGCCGCTGAGCCTGCGCGTCCAGCTCCGCAACGGGAGAGGCCACAACAGTGAGTAGGCCCACGTACCGCAAAAAAAAAAAATCATGGGAATTCTTTGCCCATTTTCTTCATCTCTTAAGTATAATCATAAAGGAAAATGACAAATATTTATTTTATTTAGAAAAGTAGCCAATAAATTCTCTCTTAAATGACCAGAATGAGGATCTAATATTGTAGATTTTCACATAGAAACTTGCTGTTTCTCTGAATGTAAATGAAAAGTCTGTGTGCTAGGCATCTAAGCTGCTGTTGCTTTTGAGCTTTTCCCCACCAGCTTTATTGAGGTCATTGACAAAATTGTAAAATATTTAAAGTTTTCAGTGTGTTGATTTGATATATGTATACGTTGTGAAAGGATTCCCACAATCCAGTTAACACATCCATCACCTCACATATTTACCTTTTCTTTCTTTTCTTTTTTTTGGTGAGAACATTTAAGTTCTACTCTCTTAGTAAATTTCAGTTGTACAATGTCATCAAGTATAGTCACCGTTTTTGAACTTTAAAAACACATTAGTTTATCTGGTTTCGGCAATGGTGACTTAAAAAATTTTTTTTTAATACACTTTTATTATTTTAATTTTGTGTGCAGTACGCGGGCCTCTCACTGTTGTCCCTCTCCCGTTGCGGAGCACAGGCTCCGGACGCGCAGGCTCAGCAGCCATGGCTCATGGGCCCAGCCGCTCCGCGGCATGTGGGATCTTCCCGGACCAGGGCACAAACCCGTGTCCCTTGCATCGGCAGGCGGACTCTCAACCACTGTGCCACCAGGGAAGACCCACTTTATTTTTTAAAGCAGTTTTAGGTTCACAGCAAAATGGTGCAGAAAATCCAGAGTTCCCGTATACCTACTTCCCGCACACAGGCACAACTTCACCCCGCTGTCACCATCCTCGACTAGAGCAGTACATTTGTTACAACTGAACCCTAACATTAACATGTCATTATCACCCAAGGGTTGTATATTTTATGAGTTTTGAAAAATGTATAATGACATGTACCCACCATTATAGTATCGTACAGAATAGTTTCACTGTCCTAAAAATCCCCTGTGCTCTGCCTATTTGTCCCTCCCTCTCCCCAACCCCTGGCAACCACTGATATTTTAAGTGTCTCCATAGTTTTGCCTTTTCCAGAGTGTCATATATTTTGAGTCATTCAGTATGTAGTTTTTTCGAGTACCATCTTTTACTCCCACTGTCGATGAAAATTCAATTAACTATTCAGTTGATATTCAATTAACTATCAAGATAAGAGTGGTGGGGGAGGAATTTTATTCAAGCCAAACAGGATTATAATCCAGGTAGCCGATTCTCAGAAAGCTCTGAGAACTTTTCCGCCTGTTAGAAGTCTAAGGCACAGTCATATATTTTTGAGACAAAGGATTGTACATCAAAATGACAAACCGATCTTTTACATAAAGTTCACCAAGCATACATAAACCAAGTGAGCAGCAAGTCACCGTGACCCCCTACAGATCTGGGAAAGAAGGCTATTGTTTTAAGAAGTTACATTGCTAGCGTCAGAAGAAAGAAAAAAAACAAAAAGATCTTTGCAGTTGAGCAAGTGCTCCCATGTGTGAGGAGCTCTGGTTAATGTGTAATGCAGATGCACGTACACATTAGGGAGGGAGGAGGCCCAAAGGGACACACAGAGAATTTTATGTTTAATTTTTCTTGTCCTGTCTTAAAATACAAGTTTCATTTCATCACTACCAATGATATACATTAGTGCCTCTTTCCCTACAGCCTCCCCATATCATATTCTCCAAATTCTGTCTGTTGGCCAATTTGATGGATTGAAAATAGCGTTTCAGTGTAGTTTAAATTTTTCTTAGAATAAGGGAGGTTGAATGTCTTTTAACGTTTTTAAGGGCAATTTGTGTTTCTTTTCTGTAATTTACCGGTTCATGTGCTTTGCCCATTTAACCATTTTATCAATCTGATTTTAGAATATGTGCTGCTAAAACAAGCTTTGAAAGCTTTAAAAAAAAAGATTCCTGGTGTCCTCCACACACATACTGAATCAGAAGGGCCCATGTTTAGGCTCAATAACCCTCTAGATTTAGAAACCATTGACCTAGATCATCAAAACAAATTTGTCACTCTAAATATTTACAAGTGTAAGGCTGCATTACCTACAAAGTTAAATGGCTGCAACATATTGTGTATTAAAAATTTTTTAACATTGTAAACATTAATATTTACCATAGAATTTAATATAACGTGGTGGAATGACATGGATGGCTCATGTTTCAAAAAGAAAAACTTGAACTTCTGAGTTTTCTCAAACTCCAAGTAGGCAGTAGTTTAATATCAGGACTAATGGTAGAGAAAGGAATCAGAATACCAAATCGAGAAATGTTAATAAGCAACAGGAATTAATACAACATTGTAAAACAACTACACTTCAATAAAAAAAAATAATAAGCAACGGAGTATGAGGTGGCCTTGTATAGACCCGGAACTGACCGCTCTTTCTGAGCTGGCTTCTTACTCCTAAACTTTTAACAAGATTGTTCGTTTTAGGAAGCCACAAGAATTTATATTACTTATTTGGTTTCAGATTAAATTTTGGACTACACTGAGACTGGAAACTGCCTATCTGGAGAAGAAATGGTCCCAGATCACTCATAAGCCGGTGAACAAAATAAATACAATACCACAAACCTTCGTCTGCAAAACGAAGCAATGGGAAACACCTGGGTCAGTTCCCAGGCAGGAAGAGAGGAGGGGCGGTGTCAGGCACAAGTGGGTGGGGCTAGCTCCGCAGTGGAGGAGGGTCTCTCCCGAGCGCCCGCTCCTCCTCCGTGACGTCACAGGTAGAGCCCGCCCCCAGCCGCCCAGGACTCCTGTTATAGCCGCTGCTCGCCAGGGCCCCGGAAGCTGCCCCTCTCGGGGGTCATGATGGGCAGCAAGATGGCGTCTGCCAGCAGGGTCGTTCAGGTAAGGAGACTCGGTTGCCTTTCCGCGCCGTAGGCAGTAGGGATGGTGCTGACTGTAGCACCGGCGCTGGGGAGAGGCGGTGGTGGAGCCTGCGCGGTGACCACGGCCCTGCATAGGGCCAGCAGCGGCTTCCCGGGGTGTATGTAAGAATTGGACCTTGAGCTCGTTGGGTCGGGCAGTGAGCCGGGGACCGCAGCTGAGGGTTCGAACCAGGCCGCGGGAGTGCATCTCAGCAGGTAGGCACATAGCTGTTCCGAAGTCCCTGGACTGCCCTCCACCTGGACCTCGTTAGCCTGTTAGGAGTCTGCAGGCTTGGCTGTCCTGGCAATATCCTGGCCAATCAGCGACCAGTATTGTCTGTGTTGCCGCGGATCAGCCAATCGGAAGGAAGGCGGTAGCGGTGAGTGAAAGGAAGCGAACCCTGCTTCTGACCTGGTGTCCCTTCAAGGTCTTGGGAATGGCCAGAGAATTGGCCCCGCGGGCTGCGTCCTCGCCGGAGGCGGGTTCTCCCCCACCAACCAGCGTCTGGTTACAGGCTGGATGGGGGAGAATGGAAAAAATACATATTTAAGTTTATCTGTAATATATGTCTTAGTGTTGGTTTCCTAAGCTTTTTTCCCCTGAATTTAGATTGGCGCTAGAGGAACTTTATTGTTAATCCACACATCAGTTACTAACTCCTGACAGCTTTTGTTTTTGCTTCTCCAGCTGTGATCTCTAGCTTAAATAGGAGAGGTAAAATTGGTATATAATGGGCCACAATCTCCACTTTTGTGGTTGCTTTACACGAGTTTTTTTCAACTCTTAAAGTATATTATTGTACAATTACCTTTTAACTTTGACACGAGAAGTGCATTTCCCTTTGTACATCTCTTAAAAGACCTTTTCTTAAAGTTATTTCGCTCTGAAAGAGAATCCTAGATCCCAGTCTTTGCTCCCATTGCAACGAATGATCCTCACTTATTCATTCAACGGGTAGTTATTGAGCGTTAAAGGTGCTGTGAGGACAGGAAAACATCCGACAAAGGACTGGTATCCATAATAGATAATTATATATATCCATAATATATAGCCCAGTTTTTAAAATGGGTAAGAAAAACTTGATACTGCACAAAACAAGATATTCAAATGAGCACTAAGCCAGTGAAAAGATACTCAACATCATTATTTGCCACGAAAATGCAAATTAAAACCAGGAAGTACTACCACACCCACCAAAATTATTAAAAAGACTGACAATACCAAGTAGTGATGAGAACATGAAGCACCTGAAACTCTCATGCAATGCTAGTGGGAATATAAAATGGTACAGTCACTTCGAAAAACTTTTGTGGGCCTCTAATACTAGTTAAACATACCTACCCTATGTCCAAGCAGTTTTTCTCATAGGTTTATATCCCAGAGAAATGAGTGCATATACCTATTTAAAAAACTATATAAAAATGTTCAAAAAAATGTTCATAGTTGCTTTATTAATAATAACCCCTAAACCAGAAATTATCCAAATGTCCATTAGCAAGATAAGGTGTGGTAGATTTGTTAAAATGGAACAGTACACAGCAATAATAAAGAACTTACTATTGATATATGCAACAACAATAAAAAAGATGCTGTGAGATATACAGTAAGAAATGGTCTGTCTCCTTTTAACAAAGCTGCAAAGACTTGTATTCAGGTTCATAATACAAAGCAGTATGTGCTGACATTATGTAATAATTACATGTTAACATTAGCAAAATGTATTGAATACTTTTGTGCCAGGCCTATACTCATTGCTGAGACTGCAGTGCCAACAAGACAATACATGGTGCCTCCACAGAGCTTAGAACATGGCTGTTGATTGGTGTCTTGAAGAAAGAGTAGTATTTCAGCAGGCTGGCACAAACTGATAGGAATTCACAAAGCATAGTGTCACCATTAAGTAGAGGGATTTGGCTGGACCACAGGGTATTCAAAAGTAATTTTAGGAGAGTAATTTATAAGTGTTCATTAAATGCCTGCTAAATGCCAAGCAGGGGCTTCCCTGGTGGTGCAGTGGCTAAGAATCCACCTGCCAGTGCAGGGGACACAGGTTCAAGCCCTGGTCCAGGGAGATTCCACATGCTGCAGAGCAACTAAGCCTGTGCGCCACAACTACTGAGCCTGCTGTCTACAGCCCCTGAGCCACAACTACTGAGCCCATGTGCCACAGCTACTGAAGCCTGTGTGCCTAGAGCCCGTGCTCTGCAACAAGAGAAGCCACCACAATGAGGAGCCCACGCACCACAACGAAGAGTAGCCTCCACTCAGCACAACTAGAGAAAGCCCGCATGCAACAACGAAGACCCAATGCAGCCCAAAATAAATACATAAATAAATTTATTTAAAAATAATAATAATAAAATAAATGCCAAGCAGTATATATTTGATATGTTTGGGATGATGCAGTAGTAGAAAGGAGATAATCATTCAGGAAATCGTTTGGCTGCATGAGACACAGGGGAAGAAGATAAGTGGTTGGATTAATTCAGGGTTTGAGCTCTACAGGTGAGGTGAAAATAAACCTCCAGCAAGGCAGTTGAGAGTGCTAAGAGGTTTTTGAATGGACTGTAGGTTCTAGGCTAGATGAGAAAGGAAGTAAAGTCAGGATGGAACCAATTGACTGGGAGAAAAGGGAACGATAAAGGAAATGAAGGGCTTGCTGGAACTGATGGTGGGAAATAACAGAGAAGAGAGTTGTAAGTTAAAAGGTTGTAGTTGAGTTTAGATTTTAGATTAAGATTTTAGGGATGGTACAGTTCTGAACTCAGTAAACAATTAAGAGTAAAAGAAAAGAACCTTTCAGGAATGGATGCTAAACTGGAAAGAATATAAAGGTCAATAGGCAACTTGGAAGTTTTGCTAAAGGAAATAGTGGAGGAAAGGAGAAAAATGATTTTTTTTAAAAAGTCACAGATAATGATTGAGGCCTAGGCAGGTCCCAACCTGTCTGCAGTTTGGGGTTGCTATCTGCCTTATAAAGCAAAGTAGAGGGTTTGTCTTCTGGGAAGACAAGAGTTGTCTTCTCCTCTAAAAAAGCCTCTTACATAGTTGGCTTTGGCATCTTCCACGAACAGGAGGGCAGGGATTGAGGCCTCATGAGGCTCGGTTTTCAGTTGAGGTAGAGAGAGGAGATGGTGATTATAACCAGAAAGTCCAGAGTGGAGTGTTACCTCCAGAACTAGTCACTGTTAACTCTGCCTGGGCTTCATGAATCATAGAAGTGGATTCCTTAATAGAATAATAGTTTCTAAAAGAAATCACTGATAATGAAAAAAGGTGAAAGGGTTTCAGAGAAAATCATAGAGACAATAAAGACAAGACGATGCAACTTTTGTATAAGTAGTCTATGAAAAAGTGAAAGTAGATGGAGTCTCAAAACCTATAATTTAATAAAACTTTCCTGATATAAAAGAAAACTTAGGGCTTCCCTGGTGGCGCAGTGGTTGAGAGTCCGCCTGCCGATTCAAGGGACACGGGTTCGTGCCCCGGTCCGGGAAGATCCCACATGCCGCGGAGTGGCTGGGCCCGTGAGCCATGGTCGCTGAGCCTGCGCATCCGGAGTCTGTGCTCCACAACGGGAGAGGCCACAACAGCGAGAGGCCCACGTACAGCTGCAAAAAAAAAAAAAAAAAAAAAGAAAACTTAAAGTTATACCTTGTATATTTGATCCAGTATGTTTGATTAATGAGTATATTCTAGTAAAATCATTAAATTTTAAAGAAAAATTATTTGGTGATCCAAGCGACAAGACCAAGCACTTAAAAGAGAATGGAAGTTATCAGAGTTTTCAACAATAATACTTCATTAAGGAAAACATGTGGATAACATATTTAAGGTAGTTAAAGAAAATGTGAACCAAAGCTTTATCTAGCTACATTGACCTTCAAGTGTAAAGGCCACAAACTCTTCTAAACCTTTAATAACTCAGGGAATATTGTTCCCTGAAGCTCTTCTTACAGCTCTCACAGAGAATGAGCTTCAGACAACTAAGAAATACTTATTTGTACTTGTGGCTGTTTTAATATAGGAACTGGTAAGCACTGAATGTATTTAACTATAGAACTAAGACTAAATAATGCAGATAAGGGAGAAAGACTTGTTGGTAATATTATTTTTTTGACAGTATAGATCTAATAAAACTTTTAAAATGGAGGGAGTAAGGGAAAGAGTATATAGAAGGTAGAATAAACTTGCTAATTGCCTCTGGTTATTAAATGGTAGTAAAAGATGGGGAGGGAAGGCAGAGAAGAGATTACCATCAACTACTTTCATTCTTTCTCATAATAGTGAACCAATAGATAGTATCTCAGAAACGGGCAACTAAGAGTATTATCTAAAGGTAGCAACATAACATAAACATTATACAAAAGTACAAATCTTTCCAAATACCAAAAAACAAAACAACAAACCCCACAAATGAAAGCAAAGAAAAAGATCATATGACAAAGGACTTTATATTTAAATAATCATATAATGATATGACAGAAAATACACCAAACTTGTGAGTTGTATCTATAAATTTAAATGGTGTAACTGCCCTTTTAAAAGTATTCTCAGATTGGCCAACAAATGAATATTCAATGCTATGCTATATATGAGGCACAGCTAAAACTAAGAGACTTAGAAAGGTAGAAATAACAGGATAGTCAACTGATCTTTGACAAAGAAGCAAAGGCGATACAATAGAGAAAAGATAGTCTTTTCAATAAATGTTGCTGGAACAACTAGACATCCACTTGCAAAACATGAATCTAGACACAGACGTTATACCTTTCACAAAAATTAACTCAGAATGGATCATAGGCCTATATGTAAAGTGGAAAACTATAAAACTTCTAGAAGATAACAGAGAAGAAAACTTAGATGATCTTGGGTTTGGCAGTGACTTTTTAAATACACCAAATGCACAATCCATGAAAGAAATAATCGATAAACTGGATGTCATTAAAATTAAAAATTTCTGGTCTGCAAAAGACACTGTGAAGAGAATGAGAAGACAAGCCACAGATTGGGAGAAAATATTTGCAAAAAGAATATCTAATAAAGGATGTTATTCAAGATATATAAAGAACTCTTAAAAGTTCCCTGGTGGCACAGTGGTTAAGAATCTGCCTGCCAATGCAGGGGACACAGGTTCGAGCCCTGGTCTGGGAAGATCCCACATGCCATGGAGGAGCTAAGCCCATGCACCACAGCTACTGAGCCTGGGCTCTAGAGCCCACGATCCACAACTACTGAAGCTCATACGCCCTAGAGCACGTGCTCTGCAACAAGAGAAGCCACTGCAATGATGAGTCCATGCTCACCTGCAACTAGAGGAAGCCCGCGCACAGCAACGAAGGCCCAGTGCAGCCAAAAATAACAAATAAATTTATGTTTAAAAAAATGGGGCTTCCCTGGTGGCGCAGTGGTTGAGAGTCCGCCTGCCGATGCAGGGGACATGGGTTCGTGCCCCAGGCCGGGAAGATCCCACATGCCGCAGAGCGGCTGGGCCCATGAGCCATGGCCGCTGAGCCTGTGTGTCCAGAGCCTGTGCTCTGCAATGGGAGAGGCCGCAATAGTGAGAGACCCGCGTACCAGAAAAAAAAAAAAATGAAAGAAAAAAAAAAGTCAACAATGAAAACAGCCTGACTAAAAAATGGGCAAAAGAGCTGAACAAACACCTCATCAAAGAAGATATACAGATGACAATGATATGAAACGATGTTCAACATCATAGTCATTAGGGAATTAATTGCAAATTAAAACGACAGTAAGACACCTCTATATACCTATTAGAATGGCTGAAACCCAGAATACTGACACCACCAAATGCTGACAAGGAGGTGGCGCAACGGGAACTCTCATTCACTGCTGTTGAGAATGCAAAGTGCCACAGCCACTTCGGGAGGCAGTTTGGCAGTTTCTTACACAACTAAACATACTTTTACCATATGGTTGAACAATCGCACTTCTACCCAAATGAATTGAAAACTTACGTCCGAACAAAAACCTGCACATGGATGTTTATAGCAGCTTCATTTATAATTGCCAAAACTTGGAAACAACCAAGATGTCTTTCAGTAGGTGAATGGATAAATAAACTGTGGTACATCCAGACAATGTAATATTATTCAACCCAAATTATATTATTGTAATATTATATTATTATATAATTATATATTTGTATATTATACAAATATAATTTATAATGTTATTTCAAAAAGAAATAAGCTACCAAGCCAGGAAAAATCATGGAAGAAACATACATGCATGTTACTAAATGAAAGAAGCCAATCTGAAAAGGCTACATGCTGTATGATTCCATCTGCATGACATTCTGGAAAAGGCAAAACTGTGGAGACAGTAAACAGATCAGTGGTTGCCAGAGACTGGGGAATGAAGGGATGAGTAGGCAGAACACAGATGATGCTATAATAGTGAATATGTCATTGTACATTTGTCAAAACCCATAGAATGTACAACACCAAGAATGAACTCTAATGTAAAACTTTGGGTGATAATGACGTGTTAATATAGTTTCATCATTTGTAACAGATAGAATACTCTGGTGGGAGATGTCCATAGTGAGAAAGACTGGGGGGTGGGGTGAGTGGGGGTGTGCCCAGTGGTATATGAGAACTGGAAGAAGATTGGAAACGACTCAAATTAACAACCCAAATTAACAGGGGGCTGGTTGAATAAACTCATGGCATTTATCCTGACTTCCTACTGATTCCCTCAGATTCCAGTCTTAACACTACAGTATTCTTCCTTGCCTTCCCTCATCCCATATTTGTATGTTCTTTCTCTCACAGGGAAACCCCTGCGTTCCACAAACATCAATATGCTCATTTGCTTAGTCCTACAATATATACAAAATGTATAGCTATATCTATACAACCAACCTACTAAGTAAAAAGTTCAAGATTTCTTTGTATTTCTTTTTGTCTTCAGACTGAAGGTATATAGTCCAAGCACTATGAAAGTTATTTGGATTAGCTCCTTTTTATTCCTTAGTTATAAGCTGGTCAACTAATTGACAGACTTATTTGTTTCTCTTTGTATTTACATTTAGAGTTTAAAAAAGACAATTTTGAGACAGGAAAATTTGAGCATAGCTAAATAATAGATGATATTAAAGAATTATTTTTGTTAAGTGTGGGAAAAGTATTGGGACTATGGTTTAACCAAATCCTTTTCTGTTAGTGATACATGTAGATGGTATTAACAGATGAGATGAGATGACTGGGATTTGTTTAATGGGGGAAGGGTTGATGAAATAAGATTGATTACTGTTGAAATTGTGTGATGTGTTTATCAGGGTTTATTATACTACTCTGTCTACTTTTATGTATTTTTAAAATTTTCTCTTAAAAAGGGGGGATACCAAGCTGTGGGAATTTAATCTATATGGGCATATTACCTTTTTTTTTTTTTTTTTCCCGGCACGTGGGCCTCTCACTGTTGTGGCCTCTCCCGCTGCGGAGCACAGGCTCTGGACGCGCAGGCCCAGCGGCTATGGCCCACAGGCCCAGCCGCTCCGCGGCATGTGGGATCCTCCCGGACCAGGGCACGAACCCGCGTCCCCTGCATCGGCAGGCAGACTCCCAACCACTGCGCCACCAGGGAAGCCCAACCATATTTTTAAGTGTACAAAAGCAATGTTGAAATGGATTCTTTCTCTCTTGTGTATGTACATTTGTTTAAGTGTGTGTATACATACTCACATACCTATACAGTTAACCCTTACCTACAAATGGTCTATTCACTCATTTGTCAGATGTTTGCTGAGCATTTACTACGTACTGGCTACTGCTGCAGAAGTACTTAATTTTCCATCTCTGCCTTTCCAGGAGCTTTGCTCTCCTGTAATCATTGGCTCATTTACTGTCCTCTACACAATATTCTTAAGATGTTCAGGTTGCTGTGGAAACACAGGAGGAGTTTTAAAATCAGATTTAGGAATCGGGAATCTTCTTAGAAAGGAGTGACAGTTGAGCTGTTTTCAAAGATAAGCAGTCAGATGAAAGTGGAGGCATGGAAGCGGGGTGGGACCTGGGAGAGATTCGTGGCAGAGCACACAAGCTGTAGATTGAATGGGGATGGAAATGGTATGAGGAGTTAGGGAAATGAAAAGTACTTCAGAATACCTGGAGTGAAAGGTACAGTGGTGGGGAATGAGGCTAGAGAGGTAGGGAGAGACCTGATCATGATGGGCCTGTGTGTGCCAAATGCGAGTTTGAAGTTTATCCTTGAAAAGTTTAGGACTATAGGAAGGAAAGAACACTCTTTCAAGAAGCCTGGCTATGAAAAGAAACAGGTACTACATGGAGTGAGAAGGTTTGTTTTTTAACACGAAAGATGTGAACATGCTTTAATGCTTAGGGAGACAACTGTCTTCCAGCATTTTCTCACAGCAGCAGAATTATGGTGGTTAGTTTTCAGACCCATCCCTACAAGCCTATTTGCTTCTGTACTCATATAAAATGTGTAATGTGTAGTACATATATACAAATATATTGCAGATAAACACACACCTGTCTCACTAGTTACACAGCAACTTACAGATTACGTTAGTAAAAAATAGTGCTCTGTTTATTAGAGTCTCAGCATTTTATATATATTCAGAAGATTTCATACTGAAAGTTCTGCTTAAGCTCCTCTGTAGCATTAACTGGAATTTTAGGGATAAAACATTAATACTCTTCAAATATCTTATTAAAAACAGTGTTCTAAATACATGCATTTCTATGGGTATAGGAAAAAGGCTGAAGTCAAGGGCTATCAAATGTTTAAATCTATTTTATGTGGGTTTTGGCTTATAGATGGTGTTTTCTTCTTTGTGCTTTTCTGTGTTTTTTCCAAATTTTTTACACAGAACATGGGTTACTTTTGTAGTCAGAAAAAGTATTTTTTTGATTACCTAATTTTCAATATGCTTTTTATCCTATTCTATCTAAAGCACTAGGTGTTAACATAGTAGAGAAACAACACTCAATACAAGTCAGGAAACTTCCAATTCTTACCAGTCATCAGGGTGATTTAGAAATCATGCAACATAAAATCCTTATCACCTTATAGGGTTGTTTTGAGGTCAGTAGGCAGTACAGTAAAATATCTTGTGATGTATAAAGTACAAAGTTCTTATGAACATCAGATAATAGTTCATAGACTAGCTATCCTTGTTGGGAAAGAGTAAAATTTAAAATAAAATTTAAAGTTGCTGTCAGGTACTAAGTTATTTTATTTTAACAAAGGCATCTGCTTGTGAGGTTCATTAGATGATTTCTTATGTAGTAAATGAGGTTATTTTAGTGCTTCATTTCTTTTTCATGCATTTTATTTTTCCTTTAGGTAGTCAAGCCACATACTCCATTAATAAGGTTCCCTGACAGAAGAGACAATCCTAAACCCAATGGTAAGCTGTAGTTTATTTATACTAAAAAGATATGTACATGCAGATTTATACATGAATATTCTATTATACACAATATTTCTCATTTTAGAATCCGGTAGACAATGGTAGCTTAGATCACAATGGTATGTTAGGTTGCATTAACTAACTTTCTATTATCTCCTTGTAAAAAAGTAGTAACTTGACAGTAGATATTTCTGAATTTTTAATGATACTGTGTTTATATATGGGAATTTTTGTTCCACCATCTGTCCTTCAGAAGAATGTCCCATGCTTATATTTGCAGAGATTATGATGAATAACCACCATTCCTATATTTCTCTCCCAGCTAACCTTTTCTTTCATTCACCGATTTATCTGTTCATTGAGGCAGTAAATATTTCTTGGATTGCCTTAGAACTTAACAATCATTGCCTATTACAGTAACTGAAGATTCTGAACAAGTTCTGTTTTTCTCTTACTGCTCTGTCAGCTGTCTTTAATTATAAGATACTTGACCTTTAATTCAGGGAGAATTTTAACAAATTTTGTATGGATATTTTTAACTTATTGTAACTCTTGAAAAATTAAGATATAGGTGACAAACAAGTATGGAGAAAACAAATCTCATCTGCATTTACCAACTTTCTTATTCTCCATTGTATGGTATTACCTGTAATCTCTACCATATGACAAAATTTAAGTAATGTAAGTTATCCATACGGGTTGAACTCCACTACCTAGAAATTTCATTATTTTATGAACTTACTCTTCAATTTAGTGATTCATTCACTTAAAACTACCTCATTTGCTTTAAAAAGAACTTTATGAAACTATATATAGCTACCCAACGAAGTTACTCTATAATACTTATCTCTTGGATTGTAATACTTATCATTTTAAGAATAACTTGAGGGCTTCCCTGGTGGCGCAGTGGTTGGGAGTCCGCCTGCGGATGCGGGGGATGCGGGTTCCTGCCCCGGTCCGGGAATATCCCACATGCCGCGGAGCGGCTGGGCCTGTGAGCCATGGCCGCTGAGCCTGCGCATCCGGAGCCTGTGCTCCGCAACAGGAGAGACCACAACAGTGAGAGGCCCGCGTACCGCAAAAAAAAAAAAAAAAAAAAAAAAAAGAATAACTTGATTATTTAATGATAGATAATTCAAAATAGTATTTTAAGACACTGAACAATTCCTCTATTTTTTTTTTTTTTTTTAATTTCAGTGTCAGAAGTTCTGAGATCAGCAGGACTACCGTCTCACTCTTCTTCAATTTCACAGCATTCTAAGGGAAGTAAATCGCCAGACTGGCTGATGCATCCGGGTCCACCAGACACTGCAGAGTTAATAAAAACTTTACCTCAGAAGTACAGAAGGAAACTTGTATCTCAAGAAGAAATTGAATTTATCCAAGTACGTTGTTGCTCTTTATCCCAATACTGTGGAAAACACCTCAACGTTATTGGCTTTGGAGTTTCATATTGCTGATTTCCATGTTCTTCCCATTGTCTTGTCAAGGTGTGTCCATAGCTAAGACAGGGATGGTCATGTAGGCCTGGACTATGAGAAATAAACGATGTTCGAGCCCTCAGTAAATGTGCATGAAGGAATATATGTGTAGAAGTATAGTATGGTAAATAGCAAAATATATATACCCCATGGAAAAAAGCTCTTTAGGGTCCTCGTTAATTTTTTTTTAATTAATTTACTTTTCGCTGCGTTGGGTCTTCGTTGCTGTGCATGGGCTTTCTCTAGTTGCGGCAAGCGGGGGCTACTCTTTGTTGCAGTGCATGGGCTTCTCATTGCGGTGGCTTCTCTTGTTGCGGAGCACGGGCTCTAGTCGCGCAGGCTTCAGTAGTTGTGGCACATGGACTCTGTAGTTGTGGCTTGCGGGCTCTAGAGCACAGGCTGGGCAGTCGTGGTGCATGGGCTTAGTTGCTTTGCGGCATGTGTGATCTTCCCGGACCAGGGCTCGAACCTGTGTTCCCTGCATCGGCAGGCAGATTCTTAACCACTGCGCCTCCAGGGAAGCCCCCTCATTGATTTTTTAGAGTGTAAAGGACCAAGAAATTTGAGGACCATTGATCTACGTCAACCTTGAGTCCTCTTCAGATCTGAAATTCTTTATAACATTGATAGGAGTGCCCCAAAGCTATGAAAAATCTGAAATTGTTTTTAAAACCTAAAGATCACTTGATTAAAATGTTTCAAATTTGTATAGTGGCCATGAAAACATTTCTTTGTAAATGAAACAACTATTCTTATTGCTTTATTACTTCCTTTTCAGCGTGGAGGTCCAGAATAATCACTGACAATGTGGCTGCTGTTTGTTTAATCAGACAAAGAAGAGTCTTTACAATGAAGGACTTCCAGAATGACAAATGAGAAATTGTACATTAAACAACTTTAATAAAATTTCTGTAAAAAAAAAAAAGAAGTATAGAAAATTTAGGACACTTGTATCTCCTAATTTATGTATCTTGGTCAGCTTCTCCACAAGCTTACCTGATTGTTTATATACTTTATACTTATTAAAGTATACATTTTTAAATGTTAGCCTATTAATTTACTCAGATAATCAAATTATCAAGCATTACAGTGTTGAACTGTTAAAAGTACACAATGTCTAGTGAACAATCATAGGTTTACCATAATTTCACTTCTCTTTCAGTTTCTGTTTAAACATGGAAAGAATATATCCGGCAGAATTGCAGCTTTCTGGAAGTAATTTTCCTGGAATTGGATAAGGATCAGTGAAATAATGACTCCATTATTTGTTCTTAATTCTCTCAGTGTTTTTGCATTCACAAAGTTACTGGAGAATAACTGGCTCAATAAGCATATCATACTCTAAATAATAAAAATACAGCCATGGTAAAACAGATGCCTTTGTGATATTAAGACTAGGGAGTTAACACAAAAGATTATGTAACCTGTGTTCAGAAAAAAGTCAGAGTATCAAATGGAAAATAAGAGATCAAAATGAATATAGCATAGGAATAACATTTGACCAGAAATTTTAAGTTACTATGTTTTTAGGGGTGTTAAGAAAGTCTTGTTCTTTGGTTTATTTTACTGTTTTGATTGTGATCATGTGTAGAAATCCTGACAATCATAAACTTTCTCAAACTTCATTGTCCAAAAGCCTCATAAAATCAACCTATTCACCTTATTAAGGCAATTTATAGAATTTTAATAGGCTCTTCCTGTGCCAAGGGTATGTATGATTGTGAAAGTAAAGCCTCACAAAGTGAAATAAATTCTCTTCTATACCTTTAATGATTTCTAGAATATGCGTTAAAGAAGTCATCCCTAATAGTAAGGGTAACTCATGAGTAATAGACACAGTAGAATTGTTGAGTACGTTTTTGTATTTGCCCAGTTGTGTATGGATTAATCTTTATACTTTTTTTCTTTTTTACTATTTCAGAGTTGATCTGCTTTTCGTGTAAATTCTGTATTGTGGCCTAGTATAAATGTTGCCCAACTTGAATGTGAAATAGGAGTTTTGTGCTAGCAATGAGCTATTCTGGTAACTTATGAGAAATACATGACTCATGATTTCTTTTTTATTATTTCAAAAATATACTTGGAAAAATTTCTTAAAAACTAGCACTATTCTTTTTTTTCTCCTTAGCTTTCTCATTTCAGTAAAAGGAAGCCCAAGGCAATTTTTTTGCTCTCAGAGTAGGTGCAGGAAATGAAGAGTGGCTTGAGTAATGCCGTGGGCCAGCAGTTAGAAACCCCAATACTGGTACCGTCTGAGGACCACCTTTACTACAGCTGCTGCCATGAAAGTTCCAATGAAAAAATATATCACTTTTACAGAATATATGACTAGAGGTATGGCAAAAGGATGTTCGTGGGAATTGCTGTCATAGGATGAGCTCCCAAGGAGGATGGTGTCATAGAAAGAATTTGGGCTTGACTTAGAGTAAATAGCCTGTGTTTTCATTTAGGAGTTAAACAGTTAAGTATCTGTAACCGTTAGCAAATCGCTCAGTTTGTCCAACTTGCAGTTTTTTCTCCAGTACTATACAATGTGATAGGCAGGATCAAATTAGTGTATTGTCTACTACATTGTAACAAATCACCCCCAAATTTAGTGGCTGAAAACAACACTCACTTAATAGCTCATGGTTTCTCTGGGTCAGGAATTCTGGGGCAGCTTGGCAGGGCAGTTCTGCTCAGTGTTTCTCATGAGGTTGCAATCAATGCCACCTGGGGCTGCAGTTATCTGAAGGTTTCACTAGGGCTGGACCATCCATCTCCAAGATAGCTCACTCACATAGCTGGCAGGTTGATGCTGGCTGTTGGCAGGAGGCCTCAGTTCCCCTCCACCTAGGCTTCTCCACAGGGCTGCCTGAATGAATTCATGACATGATGGCTGAATTCCTCCAGAGCAAATAATCCAAGTGTACAGGCAGAAGCAGCAATACCTCTTTATGATCTAGACTCAAGTTATACACATTCATTTCTGCAATACTCTGTTAGTCACACAGAACAGCCTGTTTCATTGTGTGAGTAAACTACACAAGTGCATTAATACCAGAAGGCAAGAATCATTAGGGCTATCTTGGAAGCTGGCTACTACTGGTGTGTGAAAGCGCTTTCTTAACTGTAAAATGCTATACAGATGCTGAATGGTATTTTATATTTATACAGTGCCCTAATGAACCCAGAATATCACTTAAACATTGCCTTTGTTACCCTATTTAAAATGTCCCAATATAGGAATTTACTTGTCAGCAGCATGGTATAATGTGATTATCAATTCATATGCCATGGCACACTTGGGAACCTCAAGCCTCAAATTTAGCTCACTATTTAGCTTGTTTCTACTACAAGTGAGGTTAGATTACTGTTAACAGTGATGTCTTTTAGAAGGAACGATTACCTAAGTCACGTGACACCATATATCACTAGGTATGACTTGCCACAATTCAGAGATATAAGTGGTATAGATGGTATGTTTTCTGCAACGTAGGAGAATTTTGCTTAATGAATATATCAGTGCTCAATAAAGACCCAAGTAGTGACAAAGAGCTGGAATGTGACCAATAATAGTTATGTGATGGCTAACATAAACTGCACACTGTCAGACAGTATCCTAAGGGTTTCTGACGTGTGCAGTCATTTAAGCCTTACAGCAACCCAGTGAGTAGGTCCTATTACAGAAGAAACTAGCAACAGAAAGGTTAAATAATTTGCCCAAATCATAAACCTAGTAAATGAATAGTGGTGGGGCCAGTGTTCATATGCAGGTATCCTAGATCCAGAGTAAGGACTCAGCCTTTACACTGTATTACCTTGAGTAAGTTAGGAGTTTTTGTATTCTGCTGCCTTCTTCAACCTAACTCTGAAAATCAGGATTCTCAACTCTTAGAAGCATCAAATGCTCCAGCTCAAAACCTTAGAATTATCCTTTTCTTCCCCCACAACCCATGTCCAGTCTGTCAGCAAGTCGTATTGGCTAGAAGCCAAACTGGTACCCTCAATACAACCATCTGGATTCCTGCAAATTCTTTAACTGGCCTTCTTGGTTTTCCTTGCCCCTCTAAGTTTACAGTGTAATCTCTCACAACAGTCAAAGGGCGAGTTTTAAAACATTAAGTCCGATATCACTTGTCTGCTTAAAACTCTGCAGTGGCTTTTCAGTAATGTCTTTCTGGTAACACCCTATTTAAAATCACAAACCCTACTATCTATCCCCTTTCCCAGTTTTATTATCTCTGTAGCACTTATCACTATGTATCATAGCGTATTTTAATTATCTCCTCCCATTGGAAGGCACTGATATTTGTTTTTCCCCTGCTGATTTCTCAGAGTCTGCAACAGAGCCTGGCATATAGTAAGCATTCAATATATATTCGTTGAATAAATGAATTGATTTGTATGAAAACATGAGAATCAAAGTTGGGTACTGATCACAGTTAACCATTGAGCGCTATGTCTAAACTTTGTGCAAGTTTCATTTAATCCTCGCAACCACCTATGATGTAGTCTACAAGTTCCACCTTACAGGGTAGAAAACTGATGGCCAGAAGCCTATTCCACAGCACAAAATTGTTCAGTTGACTTGGAACTTCTTTGCCTAGACGTGCTTCTTCATAAAGGACTAAGAATGCCTCTTGATCAGCCCTTAAGAACTGGGCACTCGCTTAAGTAACCTGAAATTGTCGGCTTAGGCGTCCACAGTAACCATGGTGACAGGACACCCTTGAGCAAAAACTAGAGAGCGAGATCAGAGACAAGGCCGAGCCTTCCGCACTCATACACACCTATTAAATCCTGAACACAGAGCATCGTATCAGAGCGCTGATCCGTCTTCGGTAGTGAAGAAAGTGTCTATGTTAAAACGGTAACAGGGTGACACAGCCACCACCGAGAGCACCCCGCTTCCGGTACAATCTGCGGTCACGTGGTAGGGCGGGGTGCGACGCAGAAGAGCCCTCCAGCCCTACCTCTTTCCGCTCCCTTAGGGCGGGCTCTGGCCGGACCTACTTAACAGCATCCCCGCCCACCCCGGAAGTTGGGGCGGAGTTAATGAGGCATCGGCGCTCAGTGGGCGGAAGTGGCTGTGGGAGGCTTTAAGGTGCTTTAAATTTTCGCTGTCTTGGGAGCTCTGCCGTTTCAGTTGGAGTCGAGCTCTGCGTGACAGATGGCTGTGGACGTGAAGTCGCGAGCAAAGCGTTATGAAAAACTGGACTTCCTCGGCGAGGGACAGGTGAGATTCTCGGGCGGGGCTCGGAGGGCCCTGAGCGGGGAACGCCGGACCGCCTCACACCATCGCGGGTTTTCTCGTGGAAGCCCGCGGACAGGCCACGCTACTCGTTCTGCTTGCGGGAGGCTGCCCAGACCCCTCCTGCGGCCCCTCTGTCCACCCTGGACATGAGACCTTGAGCGGCCTTCTCCGAAGAATAGACTGGAACGAGACGTGGACGGCCCCACCACGTTTCAAGCCGCCGCGAGTTTTTTCCAAGAACCCTGGGTTCCTTGCTTCCCCGAATCTAATAAAGTAAAAAAGCAAACACAAACCAAAAATACTCTCACCAACTTAACTTTATTCCTCTTCTTCTCTCTAGTTTGCCACGGTTTACAAGGCCAGAGACAAGAACACCAACCAAATTGTCGCCATTAAGAAAGTGAGTTGCAGTTTGTTTTTCCTTGAGTCTCCTTGAAGATGTGTGTGTATATGGGAGCCGGTGTCTGGCCGTTTTACTTCTCTGGACCGTTTTCTGCTAGTGAGGAGTTACTTAGGTCATTTTCAAAGAAAAGGATTTCTTAGTGTCTTGTGTTACAACGTGGAACTCGGGTTGAACTTGTGTTTTGTTGCATTCATTGAAATTGAAATGAAGAGGAAGCTGTGTCTTATGTTTGTTCTATAAACGCAGACGTTGGAAAAGGGGACAAATACTGCTCGTCTCTTGGGTCCTCAGAACACCTGACCTTTCCAGGTCCCTATTTCTGCCTCACCTGCATCCACTTTGTATATCTGTATTTCCTGAGTACAGGTTTACCATGAAAGGCTTTCGCCAGCATTAATGACATTGCTGCGGTGCGGGTTTTTTTTTTAATGGTTTCAGTAGCTTTTTTACTCGCATTCATTCAAGAAACTTCGGTCATATTTAGTTAACTCTCTATATACCAAGCACTTTCACCCTCATTTTTTCATTTAATCCTCATAAGAGCCCATGTAGTAGGTAGCGTATCTCTATTTTACACTTGAGGTGGCTGAAGCTAAGAGAGATTAGGTGACTCATCAAGATGTCACAGATAGTAATTGCTAGAGCCAGGTTTTAGATCCAGGTGTCCTGCTCCCAGGTTGATTGCCTTTTCCCATACTACGGAAATCAATAACCTTCTCAAGAGAAGCTGGTTTCTTCACACCTCAGGCCTGTTGGTGGCTTAGGTGACCACCTTCCTTATTATTCCTGTTGCTGCTTTGAATCTTTCTCCTTGAAAATCCCTAATTCCTTTGAAGCATATCCCTCTCATACTCTTAACACCTGCTTCCCACTCTTCCTTTCCACAATCATTCCTGCCATTGTTACCTTTTTTACTTTTTCTGACGTGTCTCATCTCCTTTTCCAGTTTATGTTCTATAAACCAATGCCATAGCTAATCCCTTGTGAAACCCTTAACTTTGTTAATTCTTTCTAAAGTTATTTTTCTGATTCTACCCCTGGTTCACTTTATTCTAGCCATACTGACCTTGCTGTCCCTTGAATACATTAAATTCATCCCAGTCCCGGTATCATTGCATTTGCTGCTGTGCCTTCTGGTTAGTATATTTTTACTCTAAAACCTGAGTAATCATGTAATCAGGAATCATGACTGATTCCTTATCATTTAGATCTCAGTCAAATATCTCCTGTATATACACGCCTTTGCTGGTCATTCTAGCTAAAACAGGTGTGCCTCCCTTCTTACCTGGTGTTCTTTGCATATTTCTCTATTATTATTTCATAGCGTTTATCAAAATCTAAAGTCTTTTACCTATGAGTTTATTTTCTGTTTACTACCACTTGAATTATATTTAGGACTGTGTCTGGTACATTTGCAGACACTCATTAAAAATGTATTGACTTGACTGATATAGTCTCTTCAAATTGGTATAATCTCATTGAATTCTGTGGTTTTCTGAAAATCCTAGTGGGTTTTCTTGTTTGCTTACTTTTATCATAAACTAGGATTTAGAATTCATCCTATTTCTCAGTGATAGACTTGTACCCCTTGAAAGTGACTCATAATGGAATATTCTTTTACATTTAATTTTTATTTCAAACAGTACATCTTTGTGGTTTTATGGAATATAACCGTTATATAAATGAATATATAACCTTTGAAAATTGTGAATCGTTATGTTATACATATGAAACTTATATAATAGTATACATAAACTGTACCTCAAAAAAATAAAGCAGAAATATTTCTCCTTGTACTAAACCAGTTATTTCTCAAAATATTTTTTAAAAAAAAGTCAGTTACTAGACCAAGCATGCCTGTCTCCTCTACCGCTGGTTTTCACTCCTTGGAGCAATCACTTTCAGCTCCAAAACTGTTTTCTCTGCTATTTACATCCATTTCTTTAGATAGTATGCTTATCATTATTTCTTGAGTGCTCTCTTTCCCTAGTTTTAGACATTTTCTATACTTCCTACTGTAAACATTGGAGATGTGGTGCTTGTGCACCTTCCTTTCCCAACACTCAATTTCTACTCCCACTCATTTACTGACATGTTTAATTTTACAAAAAAAGGGATAGTAAGCTATGTATTCTGTATTCTTTTGCCTATTGTATTTTGGACTTTTAAGACATCATTAATCTACCTTATCCTTTTTAAACAATTATATTGAATTTATGTTTCCCAATTTATTTAACCAGTCCCCTATGGTAGCCTTTTGGAGCCTTTTTCATTTTTCAGTATTTGTTTTATGTATCTCAACAATATATAGTGTTGCATACTTCTAAACTCTTTCTCTCCCTACACACACACACACACACACACACACACACACACACACACAGGCACGTGCGCACGCAATATTCTTCTGCAGCTTGTTTTTCTGAATCAGTATTATTTCTGGAATCTTCCAGATGGATACATGTGGATCTGGCTTATTCATGCTCATCAGTGATTAGATTCTCTTATGTGGCTACACTAAAATTGGTCTATCCAAACTCTTGTTGATAAACATTTAAGCTGGTTTTTTTTAAATGTTTTACTTTTATACAGTCCTTCTACAGACATTCTTATACGTATGTGAGTTTCTCTAGAGAATATATCTTTAGTTGAAACCAATTATGAATTGTTGCTGCATAGAGAATACGCAGCAATGTCACCATATGTTGTCAAATTGCTCTCCAAAATGGTGGGATCAGTTTAACCTCCCACCACATTCTCACCATCTTTGTATTGTCAGACTTTGTAACAGTTGCCAATTAGGTGGATCGAAAATGGTATATGGTTGTTTTTTCAATTAATACTTCTCTGATTAGTGAGGTTGATCATCTTTTCCTAGATTTATTGGCTTTTTAGACTTTTTCTGTTAGGTTGCCTACATTTTTTTCTTTCCTGTTGATTTGGTGGGGAATTTTTTATATATTCTGGATACTGATCCTTTATCAGAAATTTGCACTGGAGATACCCTCGTTGCTGTAAACAATAAATTACCGATCTGTAATAAGAATAGAAGAGTACTATTCAAGCCAAACTGAGGATTATAGCCCAGAAGACAGTCTGTCAGATAGCTCTGAGGAACTGTTCTGAAGAAGTATGGTTTTCAGCATAATTTATATCTTGTCAGAACAGAAAACATCAAGCATGACAGGGGTACATTCCTTCAAAGTTTCAAAAAAAGAAAAAAAAAGATCAGCCGAAGACAGGTCACCGAGTACACAGTGAGTCAGTATGGCCATGGCTCCCGGGAAGGGAGCCTTATCATCAAAGGAGTACTACTACTGAAGTCCCTGGAAGGGAGGCATTTATCCCTATCTTCAAAATGGACATTCTTTACTTCGGGGACAATGCACCCTTTTTTTTTCAATGGTTAAAAGCAGATGTACAATGTGTGTTTGATAGACCACAAAACAGGCTGTTCTAGTTAGCAAAAAGTTTGTTAAATCATGTATAAGCCAGAATGACTTCTCCATACTTCAGTATGTAAAAATTTTTTCCATCATCATCTCCCAGTCTTTGGCTGGACTTTTAGTTGATTTATGGTATGTTTTGAGGCACAGATATTTAAAATTTTAATCTGGTTAAATTTGTCCATGTTTTTCCTTTATTGGTTCCCTTTTTTGTGTGCTTCCTTACCTCCAGGTTATAAAGAATTCTACTATATTTTCGTCTAAAAATTTTAAAGTATTACTTTTCACATTTAGGTCTTCATTCCATTTGGAATTAAATTTCCTTTGTTGTGTAGTATGGGGATCCAGTATTTTTTCCCCAGCTCTCTCAACACTATTGATAGTATGTCATTTTCCTGGTGAGTTGTAATGCCAAGTTCCAGTTTCTACTTGCATCTGTTTCTGGGCACACTATTCTTTTTTACTGGTTGACTTTTTTCCCCCCCATCCCTGCTCCAATACAATAAGCCTATAATTACTATTGCCTTATAAAGTCTTGAAGTCTGGTAAGTCCCACATAGCTATTTTTCTTCAAAATTATCTTGGCTTACTCTGTGGGTCAGTTGAGAAATTTGAAACAGATCAGGAGAATTTGAATATGAACTAGTTATTATATGCTACTCTGGCATTATTATTAATTTTGTTAGGTATGAGAATGGCATTATAGTTATGTAAGAAAATGTCCACATTTTAGAGGTGCCTACTTAAATATATAGGGATGAAATAACATGAAGTCTGGGACTTGAAAAAGTGTATATTGTAGCCAACAAAAAGGGGAGGATGAATGAATGAAGTAAGTATGGCAAAATATTGGTAATTATTGAATCTGGGTGATGAAGTAGATGGCTTCATGAAACTAGTCTATTTTTTATTATGTTTAGAAAATATAATAATGTTTTAAATGATCTGTTCTTAGCTCTTTACTTTTCCATATAAAGTTTAGAATCCATTTGTCAATGTCCTTGAAAAATGCTCTTGTACTTTACATTTAGTTCCATTAAAGAGAATTGACATATTTGACGTATTTATGATAGAGTCTTCCTATCCATGAACATGCTATCTATATTTATTTTGATCTCATTTCTTAAGCATATTTTAAGAGTGCTTTATAGTGTTCATGGAAAGCTTCATACATCTCTTGTTGGCATTATTCCTAAGTGCTTTATATTTTTTGGTGCTACAATAAATAGCCTACCTTTAAATTAAAAGTTCTATTTGTATTATATAGGTGGGGGATATTTTTTAAAGTAGAATAGTTGATTTTCTGGAGTAGGATTTTTTTTTTTGTATTCTTGGTTACATTGCCATTGTATAAAGTAGTTAGCTCTTGTTCTTTAACCTGGTACTTGGTTTTGTGTAAGACTGAACCTGTTAATGCAGTTTGATGTGCTTATTCACAGTAACAACAGTTTAACCATTTTCTATATCCGTCGCAATTTGTAATTTTTCTTTTTGGAAAATGTGGTCCCTGGGAGCATATTGTTGGACACATTAAGCATCTTATTTTATGTGTTACGCATTTCCTCCAAAGTGGTCTAACTTGAAGTGCTCCTTCTGTTTATTAGCCTCTATGCGTTTAATTATTTGTTCCTCATTTAATCTAACAAAGATGTGTAATTCAAAACTTAAGGGGAAAGGAATGATAGGTACTTGATCCTTTCTTATGTTGTTAATTTTGCCTTTCTGATTCATGATTCCCACTCTCTTCTTGCCTACTAATACTAGCTACATATGAGTTGCTACATATTTTTGCTATAAGTTTTTTTTTTAAGAATTTTTAAAAATTTTAATTAATTTATTTTTGGCAGCTTTGGGTCTTTGTTGCTGCGCGGGGGGCTTTCTCTAGTTGTGGCAAGCGGGGGCTACTCTTTGTTGTGGTACGTGGGCTTCTCATTGCGGTGGCTTCTCTTGTCGCGGAGCACGGGCTCTAGGTGTGCGGGCTTCAGTAGTTGTGGCACTCGGGCTCAGTAGTTGTGGTTCGCAGGCTCTAGAGCGCAGGCTCAATAGTTCTGGCACACGGGCTTAGTTGCTTCACGGCATGTGGGATCTTCCTGAAACAGGGCTCAAACCCATGTACCCTACATTGGCAGGTGGATTCTTAAGCACTGCGCCACCAGCAAAGTCCTTGAAGTGTTTATATATATGCATTGGTCTAAATAATTTAACATATTTCTAACGTGTTTGTTTTTTCCTCTGCCAGATCAAACTTGGACATAGATCAGAAGCTAAAGATGGTGAGTAACTTATTTCATGTAATCTGACAGAACAGGAAAGGTTCTTATTCTCAGTGAGGAAGAGAACAAAGTATTAATTAAAGTTAACAGTGGTTCTGGATAGAGTTATTGCAGGGTCCCAGAAGAGTAAAGATAGACTCAGGATAGAGATAGGATATTTGTGATTTTCACCATTTGGGTGTTCAGAAGAATATTCAAGTCACCTAAGTAGATGGAAGACAGCAAGGTTATTAGTGACTTGTCTTGCTGTCTTCGTTACTGCTTTTGGTGTTGTTACAAGCCATTGTTTCTTCTTCTTCTGAGCTTCTGATTACTTTGAAAATTCAGGATTCATGGAAGTATACAAAGCTTACTATAGAATAAATGTATGGAGGGGAAAGATTTTTTTTACCCCTTCTTCCAAAGCCTTATTTGCTAGAGTGCTAAGTCCTATTTAGTCATCAAGAAATAGTTCCTGTGTAAAGGATCCATCATCTCTGTAATAACTAGTACCAGATTTTATTTTAAATGTTGAGTTCCATCCTTCACATTGGGCAAAATGGTATCTAATCACTAGTTTGCTGTTAGCTTAAAGAATCTGCCACTGATATTCATAAGGCAAGAGAAGGGAGCCATTAACTTCTCACCTGTATGCTACACACTTGTGTACATGTTGTTCCAGCAGTCTTCAGATCTGATATCTCACAGATAAAGTGAATACTTTTTTCACCATTTATCATAGTCTGTGCTAAGCTATTTTAAAAATAAAGCAATATAAAATGGAAACATATGTCATAAAAATTGTTATTTTTTTCCTGAGGAATAGTCATCGCTATTTCATCAGACTGACCTTTCCCAAAAAATACGTTTACAAGAAGGTTTGAGATTTCAGAATTATTTTTCACTTTTTTCTTTGCCTTTTTATGTAGGTATAAATAGAACAGCTTTAAGAGAGATAAAATTATTACAGGAGCTAAGTCATCCAAATATAATTGGTGTGAGTATGATCTAAGTTGTTTCTGGGATTTGGGACCCTGCCTTTCCTGAATGTGGTAGATGTTGATTGAAGGCTCAGCAAAATAAGTTGTTCTAGATGAGCCTTGCAAAAAGGCTGAAATTTATTTCCTATCCTAGTTGTTCTTGTAGGCAGTGTCTTAAAAACTATACAACTGATGAAATAAATTAAATATTGGCGTACAGGCTGATTTTCTCAGAGATCATTTTGAAGCCTAGAGAGCTCTAGCATATGTAAGACCTTTAGCAAGTTCCCTTGAACTCTGTGCCATAGTCCCTACCTCATAGCGTTGTTATGAGACTGAATACACGTAAAGTACCTGGGATAGTGCCTGGCATAGAGAACACGCTCATTCAATGAATGATAGCTGCTGATGCTATTTGTAGGATGTTCTTAAGTACCAAGTTTGGGAATTTTTCTAAATTGGAGACTTAAATGAGGTTTTCATTAATTCATATCTTTATTATAACTCCAAAATTTGGAGGGAGAGGTTAAGTATTTAGTGATTTTGTTTTTAATAGTAAGGTTTAGTATCCTGTGCTTCAAAGTACTAATTCCTAGCCAAAAAAAAGATAAATATTAAATTTAATAAAATTATTTAAACTTCACAGAGAATTATCAACAATCCAAATGCTTGTTTAAGTTTTTAAAAATTACTTTAATACTGTCAAGTGTTTAATAGAGAATCACATGTTGATTTTTTAAAAATTTTGCTTTGCAGCTCCTTGATGCTTTTGGACATAAATCTAATATTAGCCTTGTCTTTGATTTTATGGAAACTGACCTAGAGGTAAGATTAAAATTCCTGGAGGAATTTTTTTTCTCTATTTATCAAAAGAGAATCTAAATGTTTATTTTCTACCTTTGAAGATACTGGCAGTCAAAAGAATGCTTAATTTTGTTGAAATCTAGATGTGTTCTCAAGTCAAAGATCTTCTGAATCATTTAGCCATATTTCCAGGGTTAAATACAAGAGTTGGATTTCAATAGCATTGTGTCTACCAAGTTCCCAATACCTTATTGACATTCCTTTTTCGAAAAATGAGTGTTTGGGTTCGGAGGATTTGGAACTTCTTTGTGATATTATCACAGAATATCCTTTTGAAAGCCAGGTTTCTTTTTGAGAAAAATAAAATTTTATACTTTTCATTAATATTAATTGAATCTCAGTAATGGACATTCCAAGGATGTGGAACAAGTGGAATTCTCATACACTGCTGATGAGAATGCAAAGTGATGCAGCCACTTTGGAAAACAGTTAGGCAGTTTCTTATACAATTAAATATACACTTAAGGTACAATCTAGTAAATACTGCCTCTACGTATTTATTTATCCAAGAGAAACAAAAACGTATGACTACACAGATGTTTAGCTTTATTTGTCACTACCCAAACTGGAAACAACCCAAATAGCTTTCATTAAGTGAATGTGTAATCATAAAGTGGAATACTATTTGAGAATAAAAAGAAACAAACTACTAACATATGCAACAGTATAGGTGAATCTCAAATACATTATACTAAACAAAAGAAGCCAGGCTCAAAAAGCTATTGATATTGGGCTTCCCTGGTGGCGCAGTGGTTGAGAGTCTGCCTGCCGATGCAGGGGACACAGGTTCGTGCCCCAGTCCGGGAGGATCCCGCATGCCGCGGAGCGGCTGGGCCCGTGAGCCATGGCCGCTGAGCCTGTGTGTCCCGAGCCTGTGCTCCGCAACGGGAGAGGCCACAACAGTGAGAGGCCCGCGTACCGCGAAAAAAAAAAAAGCTATTGATATTATATGCTTCCATGTATGATTTTTTGGAAAAGGCAAAATTAAAGGAACAAAAATCAGATCAGTGGTTGCCTGGGTAGGGAATCGAGGGGAGGATTGAGTAGAGAGTGGCCTGGGGAGAGTTTAGGGGGTTATGAAACTATGTCTTGATTATGGTAGTGGTTACACAACTGGATGTGTTTGTTGAAATTCATAGAACTGTGAGATTAAAAGCGTATATTTTACCTATTTTTAAAAAAAGAAAATGTGAATTTTTATCTCATATAATGAAAAGTCTAGGAATAAACTGACTTGAGGCATAGTTCACAAATAATGCTAATGTAACACAGTCTTTCACTTTAACTCAGTGTTTTCTCTCTGTTGCCTTGTTCATGGGTAGAATTTCTCAATATAGTGGCTTAGGCACTTGCAGGCTTCTGTCCTTAGAGTTTAATAATCCCTGAGGAAAGAAAGTGCTTTGTTCCCTTTGATTCTAGCATCAATATTTGCCTTGGCTTGGCTCACATATCCATCCCTGAGCTAGTCTGGAAAGCAGGCTGCAGTGTGGTGACTGACCATGCCTGGGTCGTTGTGTCTACCTCTGAAGTCTACAGGTAGTGCACAGTCCTGTTTTAACCACGTGGACTAAGCTGGAAACAGATGGAGTGTTGAATGCTGTTGTCAGAAGGGGCTATGTATCTGGGGGCAAGTGAAAACAACAGATGTTTGCTACATGGATGCCTAAAAACAAAGCAGTAGGACATAAAGCACTGCTTTCTTTCCAAACCAAAGATACTTTCCCTAACCATATAATTGGAGGTTCTGACAGTACTTCCTAAGGAGAGTTAGGCAAGCTCTCTTGAGATTCTCCTCTATGAATAAATCCACTTTATGTCTGTAAATGATTTTATATAGTAGAGTCCATTTGGAATAATAAAGCTTACCCGTATATTGTATGCCTGCTTTACAGGTTATAATAAGAGATAACAGTCTTGTGCTGACACCATCACACATCAAAGCCTACATGTTGATGACTCTTCAAGGATTAGAATATTTACATCAACACTGGATTCTACATAGGGTAAGGTTTTTAACCAAATATTATTGCTTCTTCATGTTGTAGTCAGACTTTATGTAGCCAATTTATTACACAAAAGGTCTGAGTATGTAAATTGTTACAAAATAGAGCTGGGCCATTTTACCCAACCTTCTTCCTCTGTGTGCTCCCTTCAGTTCCACTGCGTGGTGCTGTGAGGACTCTCAATTACTATATGAAACTTAGAAATGGAAGAGACCTAGTCCTTCATGTTTTTCATAGTTGAAGAGCTAAGTTGCTGACCAAAGTTACGTATTTTTTTTCAAGGTCAGCAGCTGAAAACTGACGATAGTATTAGAACCTAGACATTTTGGCTTGAAGTCCAGTGTTCTTTGTGCTGTACTGTTGTAATGGGAAAAAAAATAAACAAAACCAAAAACAGTGGGAGTCTGGATTAAATTATGCAATGCAAAAATACCTTTGGAAAAATATTTCTAGTAGCTCTAAAATTCTAGGAAATAATGAAATAAAATTTCTGAAATGGCTGAGTCATTGTTAGGAGCGTTCAGCTACTAGAACAAGGCTGATAATTTAGATAGGTAGATGTTCTTAGGCACCCTATTTAGATGAAATAGCTAAAAATAAGTAAGTTATAGTTAGTAATTCTCATACTTACACTTGGAATCCCTTTTAGGTTATTGCTAATATATTTTTAGCATAGATTGTGAAGACTGTATTCCTCATCCTTATAAGTGCCTAATATTTTTATTTACTGAAGTTCATATATAGTGGGGGTTTTTTTGTTTGTTTGGTTTTGTTTTGTTTTTGGCCTCGTGGCTTGTGGGATCTTAGTTCCCCGACCAGGGATTGAACTCGGGCCCTCAGCAGTGAGAGTGCAGAGTCCCTAACCTCTGAACCGCTAGGGAATTCCCCATATATATTGTTACTAAATTAAATAGCAGCAGCTATTTATTGAGTGCTTACTATAAGCTAGTCACTACACTAGGGCTTTTACAGGAAATATTAAATTTAATCCTCACAGCAAACCTGTGAAGTAGGTAAATTGAAGTTCGTGAAATTAAGTACCTTGACCCAATGTCTCACTAAGTAATATGGCCAATCTTATTTTGCTTTGTAGGATTTTATGTCAATAAAAATAATATTGGTGGTTGTTTAGATTTGGGGTGTTACCCCATTTCTGCTAAGTTTAAATTTAAGCCAACTAAATGTATCATTGTGATATTCTTCTCCACCCTGCTTACTTGTTTGTTTAAAACCTCTATTATATAGGACCTAAAACCAAACAACTTGTTGCTAGATGAAAATGGAGTTCTAAAACTGGCAGATTTTGGCCTGGCCAAATCATTTGGGAGCCCCAATAGAGCTTATACACATCAGGTTGTAACCAGGTAAGGATTCCTTAACTAACTGAAACCTTATATTGTGTAGAATATACACAAATGATTGTGATTACACAATGAGCATCATTTGTCTTCTCTGAAATTTTGGCAGAGTTCAGGGATTGCTATTGGTATTTTATTAAAAATATAGCCCTTTTTTACATCGTGTATAACTTACCACAGTGAAAAAAATATACAGCCCTTCTTTCAAACGGAGTTGAATTTAACTCAGTCCTCAGAGATTTACCAAGTTATTTTGGGGACTAATTTATACTTCTTATACAGTTTAGTTAGGTAGGTTGGAACTGTAGTGCCTATTCTTGTACATAAGCATGTGATTTGGGGGGCCTGTGTTTATTTTATTGGTCAGTCTTGGTTCCACATTTTATATCATTCAGTGTGAATGAAAATTCTCTAAACAAAGCAGTGCATTTATATTTGGGTTTTGCATATTATTAGTTGCTTCCATTTTCTGTTCATACTTTTTATGTATAAAAACTAAAAATCACATTAAATAGATAGGGATGGTAGATTTTATCTTGTCAGGATGACATTTGTTAATTTCTCTGACTCTTGTAAGGATCTGAGAAGTCATCAGATTCTCTATCCTTTTAAATTACTTTGTCACCTTCCTCCAGATCTCACTGAGTGTCAGTCACCTGAGCCCTGAGTAAAAAGTAAAGGATATAAGTAGTTGTTCATGTAATTTCTGGAAAGATTAAGCCCATCATTCAGGAATACTGGGGACTCAGGAAAACAGGGACCCACATACATGAGTATTGTGTGCCACTGGTTTTCATCTACTCGTTTCTCATACTTTCTCTTCTTGCAAATCAAATGCTACTAATAGGTCAAATTAACGTGAGGACTGAGAATTAACAATTTAGATAACCTCAACAAGAGCAATTTTGGTGGAGTGGTGGGATGAAAGCCTGACTGAAACGGGTTTAAGAGGATGACAGAAGAGGAAATGGAGACAGTAAGAACAGACAACCAGAGAATGAGGGGTAACTGTTAGGGGAAGTGGGGTCCAAAGAAGTTTTTGTTTCTTTATATTTTAGTTTATTTTTTAAGGCTAGAAAAAATAATGGTATGTTTGACATTGATGTTAAAAATCTAGTAAGAACAAAAAGTTGATGTAGGAGAAAGAGGAGAGAATTGGAGGAGCAATATCCTTGAAAATAGGCAGGAGAGTGGGGTGTCAGTGCCCAAATTGAGGGATTGACTTTAAAAACAATCATGGATAGTTCGTCTGTAGTTATGGATGGGAAGGCGGATTGTGAGAATACAAATGACTGAAGGTGAGTCTGTAGAAATTTTTTTTCATTACTTGCATTATTTCAGTGAAGTAGGAAATAAGGTCATCAGCTGAGAGGAAGGATGGTGTTGAGGGTTCCTGGAGAAAGAAAGTGTTACTCATCTCAAAGTGGGAGAGTGAATGGACTAAGGGTGTATGTAATTTCCTGGCAGTAATATGGAACTTGTTGGTTTTATAGCCAATTTTTCTTGAGTTAATATATCCATAAAAGTGCATTTCATCAGTAGATGATGTTTTGCTGAGGAATTTTCTCTAAGAAATACTTTAATTCCATCCTAAAATGACAGTATTTCTTTTTGTTCTTCAGGTGGTATCGGGCCCCTGAGCTACTATTTGGAGCTAGAATGTATGGTGTAGGTGTGGACATGTGGGCTGTTGGCTGTATATTAGCAGAGTTGCTCCTAAGGGTAAGTCTGGAATTGATGTACACACTTCAGTATTGTTATAGGAATTTGTTTTTATAATTTGTGTAATAATTATCTTCCCAGAAGTAATTCCCAGAGAGGAGTACCATCCTTGAAACAAAAAGCCAACAAACAGGTTAATAAAAAAAAAAACACCTCTGCCAAGTACAACCTTTTTATTAATGCTAATGCGAGATGAGATCTCCCACTTAGGACAATAAAGGTTTTATTATAGATCATTCTGTGTTCTGAAATGTAACTATAATAAATCTCATTGGGCTGTAATATGGTACTGTCTCTACAGTAACTAAAAGTGTTAGGATAAACTTACGTACTTCTGGTACTTTTTTGTTTGGACTGTTTAAAAGTACACTTTAAGAGATACATAATACCAACCACTGCAGATGCAGCTCTGCATAACTTTAAATATTGTGTGAGAGGAGCGTTTTAGTTCTGTTCAAGCAGAGCAGACATGGTGGTCCTATAGCATTTCTCAAACTGAGACCATCTTACAATGAGACATCCTCTCCCTTCCCTCACTGTAGAGAAAGATGCCAACTTGGTAAGTTTTCTTCAGCTATGAAGTTTAGTTTAGCCCTTCTCAATGATGAAGGCAGAGGAGTATTGGGAAATCACACTGAGGCTGAGTGTTTTTCCTTCTTACATTCCAGATTCCAGCCTCTACTCCCCCTCTCCTCAAGCCATGTGTATTTAATGAAATGTGAACCCAAAACACAAAAATACAGCTATTTATTTCCTTGAATACAGAACATAGCTTCTGTACGCCAGAGAGTAGATACCTTCTTAGTTTAGTGTGAGTTCTATGCATCATTTTGAGATGCTCACCCTTCTGAATGCTTGTAGAAGAAACCCTCACATTTAGGCTTGAAGATGACATAAGTAATCCCTGTAGTAATGGGTCCTCTGAATCACCTGGTGTGACAACTATGCTACTCACAAAAACAGAGTTTACTGGAAGGGTACATTTGAGAATCTGTTAACTCTCAAAAGCCCAGTTCATTCATGACCAAGACAGAAACGGAATTCCATAGCCCCTAGTGTTATGACTGATCATTCCATTTAGAAAGTAAGGAGAGAGAGATAGCAGTTGAGAATAAATGGGTTAGAAATTGTGGACCTGGTTGAAGTCATAGTTGGAGTCTTGCTAACCGTTGGCGTCGTTGCTGGAATTATTATTAAGGTTATGAAGGAGTTGACAGGCAGCCCTATTTGGTGAAGAACTGTACCAAAAATTTTGCCATATATTTTTCCAGCACAATTAAAAATGTTTCCTATTTTAAACTGTCTCTGTACTCATTTGAAAATATCCTTGGAAATGCTGTCCACACAGTTCTTAATCTGTGGTGAGATTCTGCAGTCCAAATAGATAATAGTTGAAAGCCAGGGTTATTCAGAAGATTTGCTAATATAAGCGTTTAACTTCTTTAAAGTGTTTTTTTTCTATATAAATTTTATAGAAGGTTTAATAACTAGAAAACAGGAGCAATAATAAGTAATCCTATATCCAACCAAAGTTGTCTATATAGTTTAAAACATTTTAGAAGCAAATTGGTCTGCATTCTGACCTCTGAAAAGGAATTGAGAAATATTTATACTAGTGGAGTATTATGTCACTAAATAACACAAATCTACTTTTTAATTTATGATCTGTTTATGTTCTTTTTTCTTAATCATGTTATGAGACATAGTGATTAATAGAAAATCTAAACTTGGATATTACCTACTGAGCAAATGCCACTATCTGGTCTAGATAGTTTCAAAGATAACCATTTTAGTTTGTAAATAAGTAGTAGTTTGGGGGAGACATTTTATGCTTTATAGGAAGGTCACTGGGCATCCTACTGGCCTGCATTAGAGCATTCCCTAGAGATGATGTGGTGATACAAAAATTTGATCAACCAGCAGCTGCCTGCCATACTCTTACTTCATCCAGATGGTGAGGATCCAGAGCTAATGGCTTGGCCTGTGGTTGATCTTCAGCCCTCTGACATTCCAATACTTCAGTTTGGCTGTATCAGCTCAGAACAGAGCTTCCATCAGTTTTTGCATAGGCTTCTGGATGCACATGGATGTTAGAGGCTATAGGATATCAGATGTTCAAGAATGTTATTGTTCATGCCTATTGCATAAAAAAACTTGCTGATTTTCTGATATTTGGTTTGTGATCCCTGCCTCTCTGTAAAGACCTGAGAAAGAAAAAATAAATTTCTACAATGTCATTGTTCTTAAAAAGATGAATCTCAACACAATTTTAAAAGAGAAGTCATGAGTAGAGTCATACTGAAAAGAACCAGAGGGAAGTCCCTCTTGGGTTCCTGTACTGTTGAACTCAGTACTTCTCTTCCTCTTAGGATTAATTGGACTCTTTTTCCTAAAACTGAAAAGTTTTCATTCATATGCTTAGTCACAATTATATTGGTTAAATTCTGGTGTCCTCTAAGAAGCTGTTATAGAACAGGATAAAAGAACAATAAAGGGCTTCCTTGGTGGCACAGTGGTTGAGAATCTGCCTGCCAATGCAGGGGACATGGGTTCGAGCCCTGGTCTGGGAAGATCCTACGTGCTGCAGAGCAGATAAGCCAGTGCACCACAACTACCGAGCCTGCGCTCTAGAGCCTGCGAACCACAACTACTGAGCCCGCGTGCCTAGAGCCCATGCTCCACAAGAGAAGCTGCCGCAATGAGCGGCCCGCGCACCGCAAAGAAGAGTGGCCCCTGCTCACTGCAACTAGAGAAAGCCTGTGTGCAGCAACGAAGACCCAATGCAGTCAAAAATAAATAAACAAACAAACAAACAAACAAATATAAAAATACTGACTAGGACTTGGGAGGCCAAATCATTAAAAAAAAAGATTTATTTATTATTTATTTATTTTATTTATTTTTGGCTGTGTTGGGTCTTAGTTGTGGCATGCAGGCTCTTCGTTGAGGCGTGTGGGATCTCTCATTGTGGCATGCAGGCTTCTCTCTAGTTGTGGCATGAGGGTTTTCTCTTCTCTAGTCGTAGTGCACAGGCTTCAGGGTGTGTGGGCTCTGTCGTTGTGGCACGTGGGTTCCAGAGTGCATGGACTCTGTAGTTTGCTGCATGCGGGCTCTCTACTTGAGGCATGCAAGCTCAGTAGTTGCGGCACGTGGGCTTAGTTACCCTGCAGCATGTGGGATCTTAGTTCCCTGACCAGGCATCGAACCAGCGTCCGCTGCATTGTAAGGCAGATTCTTTACCACTGGACCACCAGGGAAGTCCCAGACAGTGGATTTTTTTAGTCAATGTTGCATTGATGCTTAATACAATGAAGACATTTTAAAATAAAGTGATAATTATATCTTGAGGATTTTTAAGATGGCAAGGCAAAAATCTCCCCCCCTCAGAAATTATCTCTAAAAAGAAACAAACATAAATGTTTGAAATTAGGAGGTGCCTATAACCCTATGCCAGAGGATATGAAGCCAGAAATGAAGAAGGCTAAAAGTCTTCAGAAACGGATACCAACTGAACGCAAATTTTGTTTGGCACACAGAATCCTGGAGTTGCTTAGCAATGAGAGTGATCATTGATGGCAATAATGAGGTGCAGGACTAAAAACAGAAGGGTTGGTTGAAAAACCTGTATATTGAGCACTTAATAACAAGGTCCCCGACACGACCAGGTTACTTTCCTTCCCCCAGCTATACTTCCCCCTGACTTATTCCTCCACCAGGGAAAGGTTTATTCTCCAAAGAAACTGAAGCAGGAATCTCTAGACATGGGCATCCTTAGACACAGTGAAGGATGGGGGTGAGATGCCAGGGTGAAAACACACAGATTACATGAAAGTCTGCACACTAAACAGTAAAACCTCCAACTTATTTCCCTGTTCAGCTCCCAGAACCCTGGCAGCCAGTGTAAAACTCATTTTAACTCGGGTAAAAGATTAGAGGATCCTTCACTGGAAGAACTGAACGGTCCCAGAGAATAGACCCGTAGGTAACTGGCATTAAGCTACCTGTCCAATCTTTCTAGATAAAGGCCATGAATTAACAAGCTCTTTTCATAGATAGAATGCTTTGAATCAGCTTTTTTAGTACCTTACCTTTAAATATGAATGGTTAGCCAGTGATCACCAGATAGTTATCAAGGATTTTCAGGTATTTAATGACTGCTTCCAACATGTAAGGATAACCAGATAATTGGCAAGGATCATCAGGTATTTGATGAAAGCCTCCAACATGAATGACAGACTGAAACAAACTAAAAAAGAAACTTGGAAAAAATAGAAACTATCAGGTAGCAGAAGAAAATTCATCCTCGCCTCCCCACCTGCACCAAATCTTCAGAGAACTGAGAGAATATACTGCACACATAAAACAAGAACATGGTGCTCTTTTACTAAAGGAACAATCAAAGAATAAAGTATACTTGAAATTTTTCAAAAAGGATAACTAAAAGCAAACAAAAATAGTAGAAAAGTAAGCTAAAGAACTCTTTCATTAAATAGAACCAAAAGATAAAAGAGATGGACTATAGTAGGGAAAAATAAGAAAATTAGAAGATTGATCCAGGAGTGATCTTAGAATATAGCAAAGGAGAAGAAAGAAAATCGAGGGTAGGAAATTCATAAGAAAATAGCCCAGCATTGATGGATGTGAATAGGTTGGAAGTGCCATAAAGATTCTGCACAATGAATGAAAGAAGATCCATGCCCAGACACATGGTGAAATTTCAGAATACCAGGGGATTCTTAAGAAAAAGCCTTTATTTCCACAGAGAGAAAAAACATGAAAAGCTTACACGGAAACCAAAATAGAGGATTAGGGAAAAGATGGCATCAGACTTCTCAAAAGCAACATTGAAGACAACAGAACACATTGTGAGGGATCCAAAGTCCACGCATTAGGCAGCTCATTCTAATTTAAATTTCTTACATCAGACAAAAACAGCCATCCTTAAAATCTGGTTAAATTGCAAGCTTGCTCACAAAACTAAGGCTATGATGATGAGTGTCCCTGTCTTCAGATCTCATAATACAATTTACGTTGGTGGTTTGCAAAGTAGCAGAGGTATAAGAAGGTATAAGAAGGTATAAGAAGAAGGTATAAGAAGAAAATGTGAGCATGTCTAAAAAGATTTATGGGGACTTCCCTGGTGGTCCAGTGGTTAAGAATCTGCTTTCCAGTGCAGGGGACGTGGGTTCAATCCCTGGTCAGAGGAACTAAGATCCCACATGCTGCGGGGCAACTAAGCCTGCATGCCGCAACTACAGAGCCCATGTGCCACAACTAAGACCCGACAGCCAAAAATAAATAAATATTTAAAAAAAAAAGATTTATGAAATGTTATTTAATATCCCTTCTAGTTTCTATTTTATTCACATTTAATATACATGATAGCACGCTATTATAAATACATATTTTAAATAGGGTTTATGTTAAGTCTGGGTCCAATCAGAATATAGAAACCACACATGAATTTGAAAAGGGAAGTTTAATATAAAGAATTATTAACTATGACAAGAGGTTGTAGTAATGAGGGATTGACTAACAAAAAGTAAAGAGAACTCTAAAGAATATAGGAATAGCAGATATAAAGAGCAGTCAGTCACCCTTATACCTAGGGGTAACCCTAGGACTAAGGACAGAGCACCCAATGAGAGGACACCCAGGGCTGGGATCTAGACCTCTTGAAGAGGGCACAGTGTGGCTCACTGGTTGGCCGAGAAGCTGCTGTAGAGCTGTGCTGAACTTGCTGGAAATCTGTCCTCTTGGATGCTGAGGAAAGCTGTTCAGGGTATTTCAGGTGCTGAGGAAAGCATTTCTCTAGAGGCACTGCTACAAAACCATCTGCAGGGCATTCTAGAGGGAAGCTGCTGGCCTCCGTGCACTGTTGGAACTGAACACTGGAGAAACTGGTCACACTGCAGGAACCTGGTACCGATTCTAGAAGCTGAGAGTGGTGCAGGAGCCTGCCAGGCAAGCCGACTGGAACCAGGAAGCAAAACTTTTCTTCCTGTGATGAAGAAAGCATTCTCTTCTCCAGCATTCTCTACTGACAAAGCTTCACTTGGCAAAGGAAAAATATTTAAAGGGCCCAGATCCATTTTTATGGAGAGTCAAAAAGGATGAATTTGGAGTATACTGATAACTGGCAGAGGTGTTTTTGTTATGTTTTGTTGCTGGTAGAGGTCCACAGTAATAAAAATGTTGGAGACTTGGTACTTAATTTCATGTCCTCCCAGTGATTCTATAAACTTTTTCATTGCCTTTAACAGTGCCAAAAACCTCTTAACTCACAGAGTAGAGAAAACTCCTTTTTTTTTCTTTCCTGTATACTTACATGTCTGAGAAATGAATTGGAAAATAATGTCTTTGTGTAGCAAAGATTTTGATCATTTCTTATCAGCTTACTGACGTTTAACTTATAATTATTATTTTTTTTACATCTTTATTAGAGTATAATTGCTTTACAATGCTGTGTTAGTTTCTGCTTTATAACAAAGTGAATCAGTTATACATATACATATGTTCCCATATCTCTTCCCTCTTGCGTCTCCCTCCCTCCCACCCTCCCTATCCCACCCCTCCAGGCACTGAAAGCACCAAGCTGATCACCCTGTGCCATGCGGCTGCTTCCCACTAGCTATCTACCTTACATTTGGTAGTGTATATATGTCCATGCCTCTCTCTCGCTTTGTCACAGCTTCCCCTTCCCCCTCCCCATATCCTCAAGTCCATTCTCTAGTAGGTCTGTGTCTTTATTCCTGTCTTACCCCTAGGTTCTTCATGACATTTTTTTTCTTAAATTCCATATATATGTGTTAGCATACGGTATTTGTCTTTCTCTTTCTGACTTCACTCTGTATGACAGACTCTGGGTCTATCCACCTCATTACAAACAGCTCAATTTCGTTTCTTTTTATGGCTGAGTAATATTCCGCTGTATATATGTAACTTATAATTATTTATCCTCTTAAAGTTGGCCAGTATACCTCTTCAAAGAAAGAATTTGCCAAGAGATTGTTTAAATAATATTGGAATAGAGATGTGTTCTCTTGCCTCCCAGCCTTTGTACCTGCCCTTTTGCTAGGATAGTTTTCTTCTTCCATCTTAGACTTTTCTTTCGGCAACTCTCATCTTCATCTGTCAACTTTCATGGCCACTTCCTGTAGGAAGCGTTCCCTCACCTGTCCAGAGTGGGTTAGGTGCTGTTCCCGTATAGGCTTGGATCCTATCCTGTGCTCTCACTGAACACATCATCTTGTAAATACTGCTTTACTGGTATCATCGTTGTTCACCATGTCCACCCCAGGGGAGAGCAGGGGCTGTCTTGTTCCCTTGTTTAAATGCCTAGGGCTTAGCACAGTGCCTCTTACATGGTAAGTGTTTATTAAAGATGAGAGGCGTGAATAAAATGGACAGTGTGATACTCTTTACTTGGATAGCAATGGCAGGATCTAATGCCATATCCAGTATGCCTCAGACTAAATTTTTGTTATAGTTTAGTGTTTCTTATTAAATTAAATTTATAGTATTATTTATGTAACAGCTATCAAAAACTATCTTGAAGTGGCTGCCTCTCACTTTCTTTCAGGTTCCTTTTTTGCCAGGAGATTCAGACCTTGATCAACTAACAAGAATATTTGAAACTTTGGGCACACCAACTGAAGAACAGTGGCCTGTAAGCCTTCATACATGTTCTTTGAAATTTAGTTAGAATTCTGTATAGTGTATAACGTGAATATTACTTAAAGAAATGTACTAGTTGTCTTAATTTATTAATAATATATACTCATTTCAAAAGTTATACAAAGTAAAAGTTAAAATTATGATATACCATCCAGCCTTCTATATACTTATAGCCCTCTCCCATCCCAGTAATTCCCATTCCAGGGTTAATCACTCTTATTTTGTTGTAAAGTCTTGCTATGAGGATGCATACACAAACACATATGCACATATAGAGTTGCTTTTTCTTTTGTTCTTTAGCAAAATAGGGATCACACCATACAAATTTTTTTTGCAACTAACTTGCTCTTTACTTAATATTATTGACCTTTTTCTTTTTAAGCCATATAATATTTAATTTTATGGATGTTCCATGTTAGTTTATCAATATCTTGATGGATTTGGGTGTATTTATTGAATTTTCACTAACACAATCAAGATTTTTTAGTATTATAATTTTTTTGTTGTTGTTGGCCACGCTTCATGGCTTGCAGGATCTCAGTTCCCCAACCAGGGATTGAACCTGGGCCACAGCAGTGAAAGCCCAGAATCCTAACCACTAGGCCACCAGGGAACTCCCTGTTATTTATTTTTAAACCATTACATGTCTATAAAAAAGAAATACTAAATCTGTGATAAAATTTAAAACAAGATAAATTGCTAAATTTTATATATTACAGTTCAGTGAAATTCTCACTTGTTCATTCTTTTTTCTTTCTTTCTTATTTATGTATGTATGTATGTATGTATGGCTGCATTGGGTCTTCATTGCTGTGCGCGGGCTTTCTCTAGTTGTGGCGAGTGGGGGCTACTCTTCGTCGTGGTGCGCGGGCTTCTCACTGCGGTGGCTTCTCTTGTGGAGCACGGCATGCTCTAGGCATGCGGGCTCAGTAGTTGTGGCTCGCAGGCTTAGTTGCTCCGCGGTATGTGAGATCTTCCTGGACCAGGGATTGAACCCATGTCCCCTGCATTGGCAGGCGGATTCTTAACCACTGCGCCACCAGGGAAGTCCCATTTGTTCATTGTAAAATTATAATTGAAGGGACTTCCCTGGTGGCGCAGTGGTGAGAGTCCACCTGCCGATGCAGGGGACACGGGTTCGTGCCCCAGTCCGGGAAGATCCCACATGCCGCGGAGCGGCTGGGCCCGTGAGCCATGGCCGCTGAGCCTGCGCGTCCGGAGCCTGTGCTCCGCAACGAGAGAGGCCACAACAGTGAGAGGCCCGCGTACCGCAAAAAAAATATATATATATATAATTGAAGACCTTTTTATTTTCCTTTCTATTATAGCCTCATCTTCTGGGGAAAAAATAAATACTAGAAAAGAGAAATTTTGATCAGTCTCTTTATCTTCTGGTTAAAACTATAATGAAATTATCTGAAACTGAAATTGAGTTTCTTTTGTGCTGTTACTTCCTCAACTTTCTAATTGAAAGTTGGCTGTCTGTTCTAATTGTGAAATACGCTCTTATAGCTTTCATTTATTGAACACTTACTGTATGCCATTAATGGTAGGGTTTCATAAATTATATTTAATTCTCCCAACAATCCTATTAAGGTAGGTACTGTTATTCCCATTTTACAGATGAGACAACTGAGGTTTAGTGAGGTTAAGTAACTTGCCTGAAGCTACCCAGTGTCAGAGCTAGGGCTGCAGTCTGGGTCTTAGTGACTCCAGAGCCATGTTCATAATATTTATTCTGTACTATTTGACATGATTTTCTAAATAGTAGTTGCTTATTGATGTTTTCCGTGGATTTTTTTTTTTTTTTTTTTTTTTTTTTTTTTTGCGGTACGCGGGCCTCTCACTGCCGTGGCCTCTCCCGTTGCAGAGCACAGGCTCCGGACGCGCAGGCTCAGCGGCCATGGCTCACGGGCCTAGCTGGACCGGGGCACGAACCCGTGTCCCCTGCATTGACAGGGGGACTCTCAACCACTGCGCCACCAGGGAAGCCCTCCGTGGATTTTTTTAAATTCTTATTTTGATTTACATGCAGAAGGAAATACAGAGATATCCCTTGCACCCTTTACCCAGCTTCCCACAGTGGTAACATCTTGCAGAGTTAGGATAAAAATCACAACCAGCATGCTGACATTGATACAGTTAATATATAGGACATCACCACAAAGAGCCCTTTTACAGTAATACCCACTTTCATTCCACTCCTACTCCTTCTTTAACCTCTGGCAATCACTAATATGTTCTCCATTTTTATAACTTTGTCATTTCAAAAATGTTATAAATGGAGTCATATAATATGTAAGCTTTAGGGATTGATTTTTTTTTCACATTCAACATAATTCTCTGGTGATTTATCCAGATTGTTGGTTGTATCAATAATTCGTTCCTTTTTATTGATGAGTGGTATGAATGTACCACAGTTTGTCTTAACTGTTCACTCGTTGAAGCACATCTGCATTGTTTCCAATTTGGGGCTATTACAAATAAAACTATTATAAACATGCATGTACAAGGGAATTCCCTGGCGGTCCAGTGGTTAGAACTCTGCACTCTAACTGCCAAGGGCCCAGGTTCCATCCCTGGTCGGGGAGCTAACATCCCACAAGCTGCACGGCCAAAAAAATTCACATACAGGCTTTTGTGTAAGCATAAGCATTTATTTCTATGGGACAGATGACCAGAAGTGCAGTTGTTGAGTCATGGGTTGCATATTTAGCTTAAGAAACTGCAAACTGCTTTCCAAAGGGGCTGTACCATTTTTTATTCTCACCAGCAATATATGAGTAATCCATTTCCTCTGCATCCTCTCTAGCATTTGGTTTTGTCACTTTTTTACTTTAAGCATTCTGAGGGATTTTCTCTTCCCTAATGACTAATGAATAGTGTTGAATATCTTTTCATGTATTTATTTGTCATTTGTATAGCTTTAATGAAATGTCTCTTCTTGTCTTTTCCTTGTTTTTTAATTGGATTGTTTGTACTTTGGCTGAGTATTGAGCACTTTATATATTTGAGATACTCGTCCTTTGATTGTATATGTGGTTTGCAAATTTTCTCTTACACTGTAGTTTGTCTTTTCATCCTCTTCACAGTCTTTCCAGAGTAAAAGTTTTTAATTTTGATCAAGTCTGTTTTTATCATTTTTCTTTTTATGAATAATGCTTTTGATGTCAAGTCAAAGAACTCTTGTCCTAACAAAAAGATATTCCTGATGATTTTCTTTTTCTTGTAAGTTTCATAGTTTTACATTTAACATTTAACTCTGTGATCCTTTTTGAGTTTTTATATGAGGTATGAGATTAAAAATATCTTTGGAGGGGACAGTGTTGTTTATGATACCTTTCCCTCTGTCAATACCACAGTCTTAATTAAGTAGCTATATATTAAGTCTTGATATCAGGTAGACTGATTCCTCCCGCTTCTATTCTTTTTCAAAGTTGTTTTTAGCTATTTTAGTTCTTTTTCCTTTCCATATAAATTTTAGAATAACCTGTCTATATCTATAATAATTTTGCCAGAATTTTGGCAAGAATTGCATTAAACCCGTATACCAATTTGAGGAGAATAGACATCCTTATGGTGTTGAATCTTCCAATACACGAACATGATGGGTCTCACCATTTATTTAGAGCTTTGATTTATTTCATCAGTATTGTATAGCTTTCAGTATATGAGTCCTACACATGTTTTGTTAGATTTTCACCAGAGCATTCCATCATTCTTTTTGAGTGATTCTAAATGGCATTGTTTTTCATTTCAGTGTCCACATGTTCTTTGCTAGTATGGAGAACTACTGTTGATTTTTTAATGTTTACCTTCCCGTAACCTTGTCTGCTCACTAGTTGTAGGAGTTTTTTAATACATTTCTTGAGGTTTTCTACATAGATCATCATATCATCCGTATGACAGTTCTATTTATTCATTTGAGATCTACATGCCTTTCAATTCTTTACTTACGTTTGAATTATAAAAATATTTTTACAGGACATGTGTAGTCTTCCAGATTTCGTGACATTTAAGAGTTTCCCTGGAATCCCGTTACAGCATATCTTCATTGCAGCAGGAGATGACTTGCTAGATCTTATACAAGGCTTATTCTTATTTAATCCGTGTACTCGAATTACAGCCACACAGGTATTTTAGCATATCTTTAGAATTTCTTAAGATTTTCTGACATTCTTTAAATACCGAAAAGATGTGTTTCTGTTTTGTTTTAAGGGGTAACAAATTTTATTTTTTCCCTAAGCTACAAGCACTATTCAGACTGGTATTAAAGTATATGATGCACACAAGTACAGGAGAGTTTATTCTTGCTTAAACACATATAAATACATTTCTATTTCATAATTAATTTGCTTTCAAATAGTTCACTAGAGAGGAAAAAAAGGTTTTTGTATTTGTTAAGGCATTGGTATATTTCAATTAAACTCTTACGTATTAACTAAAATTTTGTGCTAAAATCAGTGCCAAAAGTGTTTTGATTTTTCCGCATAAAATGCAGTTCAAATATGCATTCTGGTCATTGTCACAGTCAGAAAGTGATAGTAGGGAGAAAATGGTATAGTCTGATACAACTGTATACTTACAAGAGATTGAAAGGTATTCTAAACAGAAAAACACGGAAACTGAGTTATTTAAAAGAAATAAGAATGAAACTCAAGAAAAATGTGGAAGACCAAGAATACCTGCTCTTATAAAAGAAGAGAGAAATGTTATCCAATACAAAAATATAAGACCTATAGATTTGAAAAGGTTTTTTTTCTTTGTTTTAAAAACAAGCACACAAAACTGGGGCAGGGACAGGCAGTGCAAAAACGCAACACGGTACAATGATTTGCCTTCATAAAGGAAGAGACCAATTGAAATGTCACAAATCTTCATATCTCACAAAACATATTAATGTACAATATATGAGGGATACAAAGTGGATTTTTTTTCACTTAAGTTTATTACAGACTACCAAATCATTGTTTAATGCATTTACTTGTACAAGCCTTTTCTTTGTAGCAGTACATGCCACATTAATATATATATACTAGATATTTTACCATTGGAATTACTCTTCTAATTTCAAACAAGTAACTCATTTTTACCTTTTCACTCATGCATATTATCTCCCTCATAAGAAACTTGAGACCAGGTCAGATTATCTAGAAAGTTGTTTTCATTAATAGTAAAACTCAAAATATATAGAAAAATACTAGTTGTGATGACTTACTTGGGTTGTATTTTGATAGAATGAATTTTTTTAATGGGTTTTGGCTTGTAGATATCTAAAAGTTGGAATGTGATACTCTTCTTAGATCTCTATGTAGCTCAAAATTAGTTTAATTTACTTATGGAACTGCTATGGTTTGGAAGTTATATTTTATAAATGCAACTCTTCTGAAGTAAGAAATCTCTAAATTATTACTGCATATAATATTACGTTGGCAAGTAGGGGGAGGTATGCTTGACAAATTTATATGACTTCCTTTTGTTCATAAAAGAATTATCCAAAAGGAAATACCTTAAGTTTTTGTGGCTATTGAACAGTACTATGATGCGGATAAAGCATGAACTTGACAACTTTGTCATCTAGAATAAAACTGTTTTTATTGGAATTTTGGAACTAAGTAAAAATATCATATTATAGAACATTGGACTGGTAGTAAATAGAAGTAACCTTGGGCAAGTCCTTCCAAGTAAAATTTCTATTAATCTGTAGTGGATTGTTGGGTTTTAATCCATTGTTTCCAACCTATCACATCTTTTTAAAAGCTTTATTTTTAAGAATTTATGTGATTTGGAATTTGAATACGTATAGATGTGACAAATAAACTTGGAAGTTCTTTTTAAACAAGTCTCTCTCTGTGTTTTGAACTACAGAGCCTATAATGTGCAGGGAGATGAATTTTACAATATCTTACTATGGATATTTTGTACTTAGTATAGGCTATTGTAGAAAAATTTGAAGGTAGTGTCTTTTTCTTATAGTAATGGAATTATCAATCAGTCTTAGGCTGCTAGATGTTTATTTGTAGTAATCTGCATGTCGAAATACTTGAAATTAAGTTTGCTTGGGGAGGGGGGTATTCACATAGTATTTTTAATGCTCCTTAAAATTTTGGCGGTTAGCTTTTCTTAAACACAGTTCATATATTCACTTAAAACCTTACTTGCTCTGGTATCTTTTCTTCTTAAAGGCATTGAAAACTAAGTATTTCAGTAATCGGCCAGGGCCAACACCTGGATGTCAGCTGCCAAGACCAAACTGTCCAGTGGATGCTTTAAAGGAGCAGTCCAATCCAGCCATGGCAACAAAACGGAAGAGAACAGAGGCCTTGGAACAAGGTAAAACTCTCATTTTCACAAGAAATGAATTCAGAAAACTCCAGATAGCTAATATATAGCTAGTGACTGAAGGGCAGCTAAGAAATGTAGACTGTGACCTGTTTACTTGTATAAATTTAAATTGGATAAAGTTGAGTGTGGTGTTTTAGCTATGTTTACTTCCATTGAGAATACTTACATCATGCTTTTTAAAAGGACATGGGCACTTTTGAGTATACCTCAGAGTTACAAGTGCTGTCCGTGCGCATCCTGCTCTTTTCATAAATTCCTTCTGGTACACTGTATGCTTAATGTTTAACTAGTGCTATTGGAAAATCAAAGCGAGTAAAAATAGAGGTAGTTGGAATGCAATGGCTGGTTAAAATTGCTATAAGATTAAATGTAAACAACCTCATTTTTCCCCCCAGGAGGATTACCCAAGAAGCTAATTTTTTAGTTACAGAGAACACTGGACAATATTGTACTACTGAAGGATATAGTGAAAAAGGCAAAATAGTAAACATTAATTAAATGCTTTAAAAGAAATCTGTAAATATTCTATTCATGTAAAATATGTAAAACTGGGTTATTTTATTAAATGTATTTTAAAACAAACTTAATTCTGATTTTTCTGATTAGAGTGCAACAGTAAGATAAGTTTAATTCTCTGAAATGTAGAGTTGAAAATGCATTAAGGAATTCTTAATAAAAATAACTATCAGTTATTTTAATGATCTGGCCCATATAGCATTACAGATTTGTAGTAAAGGGGGTATTATTTTAAAATAGAAAGATAGTAGTAATATACCAAATACCTGCTACCCTGACTTAACATATGTTCATATACTAAATAGGAAAAAAAAATAACATTACAGATAAAATTGAGCTCCCTTTAACCCTTTAATACATCATTCCATTTTATTTTTTCCTTTTTACCCTCCCCAAAAGAGAATGACTCTCAGGAAATGAGTGTGTCCTTCCATGATTTTATACTGCTATTTTATAAGAATGCATGTAGTAGTATACAGTACTGTTTTGGGTCTCACAATTTGAGTGGTAGACAGTACATCTCATACGGCATTTTTATTCTTACTCAAAACTTTAAAACTTAGTTCCCAGTCCTGTAGGTCAGTTACCTCTCGTGGCTCAACTGTGTTTTTTTTGCATAGGCCAATATCAAGGTGTCAGTTGGACTCTGGGCTCTTCTCTGAAGCTCTAGGGAAGAATCTGCTTCCGAGTTCATACAGTTCATGTCATTTTAATGCTCATGCCTCCTTATCCTTGCTAGTTGTCAGCCAGGGGCCTCTCTTAGCTTCTTAAGGCAGTCCACTTGCCTTGTTGCATGTCACTCTCCATCTGCAAACCGGCAACAGTGTCAAATCTGTCTGGCTTCCTATCGCTGCCAAGAGAGAAAATTCTGCCTTTTTTTTTTTTTTTAAAGGACTCACCTGATAAATGATGTCAGCTCACCAAGGGCTTAATTACACATCTTAAAAATCCCTTCATAGCAGTTATTGGATTAGTGCTTGAATAATCAGGACAGGAATCATGAGAGGGCCATCTTGAGAATTCTGTCACATGGACATTTAGGTTATTTAAAAAGGATTGTTTATATGCACATGCAAGTGTTTCTCTAATGTACATACTTAGAATTGTAATCGTGAGGTCATAGTGTGTATTTTCAATTCGTGTTGATATTGCCATATTTCTCCAAAGTAGTTGTATCAGTTTACACCCCCAGTAACTGTTCAGTAGTTCTTAAAAATGAAGAAGCCCCTTACCTTACACTGTATACAGAAACTAACTCAAAATGTATCAAAGACCTGAACACCAGGCCTAAAGCTATAAAAATTCTTAGAAAATATCATAGAGGGAAAGCTTCATGACATCAGATTTGGCAGGGACTTCCTGGATATGACCCCAAAACACAGGCAACAAAAGTAAAAAATAGACCATTTGGACTATATCAAAATTAAAAGCTTGTGTGCATCAAAGGAACGTAATCAATCAAGAATGAAGGCAACCTACGGAATGAGAGAAAATATTTGCAAATCATGTATCTGATAAGGGGTTCATATCCAGAATCTGTGAAGAATATATGTTGTTGTTATAGTTCAACAACAAAATCCAAATAAAAAATGGGCAAAGGACTTGAAATAGACATTTCACCAAAGATGATATAGTAATGGCCAAAAAAACCCATGAAAAGATGCCCAACATCACTAATCATTAGGGAAATGCAAATCAAAACCACAGTGAGATTATCACCTTATACCTATTAGGATGACTACTACCAAAAAAACCCAGAAAACAAGTGTCAGTGAGCATGTGGAGAAATTGGGACCCTTGTAAACTATTGGTGGGAATGTATAAAAACAGTGCCAGCAGCTGTGGGAAACTGTGGTGTTTCCTCAAAAAATTTAAAATGGAATTACCATACGGTCCAGCACCTTCACTTCTGAGTATATACGCAAAAAAATTGAATGCGGTATCCCAAACGAATGCATTCGTTAACCTTTATGTAAGAATCTATTTCACTTCATCATCTCTAGCATTCATACTCTTTGGGGTCTTTGCTAATTTGATACCTCATTCTAATTTACTTTTCTTTGATTTCTACTGTGTTGCTAATCCCTCCTCTGTGAACTGTTGGTTCAGTTTTTTTAATACAATTTTTAAAGGTATTTTTCATTCAGCTATTACAACATATCAGCTGTATTCCCCGTGTTGTAGGATACATCTTTGAGCCTGTCTCACACCCTATAGTTTGTACTCCCATTCCCCACCCCTATATGAACCCTCCCCCTGCAACCACTAGTTTGTTCTCTGTATTTGTGAGTCTGCTGCTTTGTTGTTAAATTCACTAGTTTGTTGTATTTTTTCAGGTTCTACATGTAAGTGATATCATGCAGTATTTGTCTCTGTGATTTATTTCACTTAGCATAATGCCCTCCAAGTCCATCCATGTTGCTGCGAATGGCAAAATTTCGTTCTTTTTTATGACTGAGTAGTATTCCACTCTATGTATAGATACAACATCATCTTTATCCATCATCTGTTTATGGACACTTAGGTTGCTTCCACACCTTGGCAATTGTGAATAACGCTGCTGTGAACATTGAGGTGCATGTATCTTTATGAATCAATGATTTTGGGTTTTTTTGGATATATACCCAGGAGTGGAATTGTTGGATAATGTGGTAGTTCTATTTTTCGTTTTCTGAGAAACCTTCATACTGTTTTCCACATTGGCTGCACCAGTTTACATTCCCACCAACAGTGTATAAGGTTTCCCTTTTCTCCACATCCTCGCTAACATTTATTTGTGTTTTTGATGACAACCATTCTGACAGGTGTGAGGTGATGTCTCATTGTGGTTTTGATTGGCATTTCCCTGATGATTAGCAATGTTGAGCATCTTTATGTGTGCCTGTTGGCCATCTGCATTTCCTCTCTGGAAAAATATCTTTTCAAGACTTATGCCCATTTTTTAATTGGGTTGTTTGTTTTGATGTTGAGTTGTATGAGCTGTTTATGTATGTTGGACATTAATCCTTTATCATATCATTTGCAAATATTTTCTCCTGTTCAGTAGGTTGTCTTTTCATTTTGTTGGTTTCCTTTGCTGTGCAAAAGCTTTTAAGTTTAATTAGGTCCCATTTGTTTATTTTTGCTTTTGTTTCCTTTACTTGAGGAGACTGATTCAGATTCTTTGTCCATTTATCAATTGGAATATAAATTTTATCAATTTATTTGAGTTTGTTTTATATACACACATACTTCTTTCTAGTTTTTGTAATGTGATTTGTTTTTTTACACTTCCCACTTTGGTATTATTAAATAATCCCAGATCCTTCCTTTCCCTACCTTTTATGTTAAATTATTATATATACTAGGTCTGTGTATGGTCTTTATCTGATTCTCATTGACCTGCTGTTACACTGTTTTAAATAATGTAGCTTTGTATTACCATCAGGACAATACATTTTTTTAATTTAATTTTTGTTTTATATTGGAATATAGTTGATAGGATAATACATTTTAATATCTGGCAACAGTAGATGCTCATTATTCCTGTTTTCAAAATGTATTTGCCAATTTTTCAGCTTTTATTATTATTAATGCCAACCAGTGCTGTTCCTGTAACACAACTATAAATGGTTTATATTGTTACCTTATTACCCTACTGTTAACTATCTAATTAAGTAGTAATATCTTTTCTTTTCACTAGAGATAAGTTTTATAACTGCTGACAAGGTAATGCACTTCCTTTGATATCATTGTGATGCTATTAATATAGTAATATTCCCAAAAGATATTAAAGAGTATTACTATGTAATATTTCTAGAAAGAGAAAATAATTTTAAATGGCCTAAAATTCAGCATCAAAACCAAGAAGTTAATTCAGAGTGGCCTAAATGCCAGAATTCTGCATAGATCTGGCTACAGAATGTCACCACTCTGACAAAAAGGAAGCTATGAAATAGGTAACTAGCAATGACTTTGAATATACTGCTGCCAAAGTCCCACCATAATAACTTTTTTATTGAAGTGAAGGAAATTATTTTTAAACTTTATATGGCAAATGAAAAATCCAGAAAAACACAAAACCAGATAAATGTATTCCAAAAATTAACAGTCACTCTTGTTGCTTGAGCCAAAGATCCCTATAAGTCAATCTAAATAGTTAATTTTCTTCTCAAAATCACTATTTGTTTTTAAGATGTTGGCAAATACTGAAAATTTCAAAAATATAGTAATATAATTTATAAATATGTCAACACAGAATACTAATAAATGTCTTGTAGAGAACACTTATTTAAGCTGCTTCCCCAAATTTAGAATACCCAGAAAACACAACTTCTGAAGATGTAGCAACATTTACATGGTCCGTTTTCAAAGTCTCGATATAAACAGCTCTCAGTTCTAATTTCAACTGGTCTTCAGTACATGATATTTGATGGCAAAGAATAGGATCTTTTACGAGTTCTTGTGTAGTATTGATCTGTTTGAAAGTGCTGAATTGAACAAATGCAGCCCACAGAATTAAAAATTTGAACACTTGAATGTACAGGATCATGTAAAACAGGGAATTCTGAAGTTTTCTGCCAGGGGTTTTTTAATGGAGAATTGTCTTTCATAGGATCTTTTTCTTTATTCTCTTTTGAGGTGGTGCCTCTGTCTTCCAAAGCCCGAGCAAGCATGTAACTAACTTTTCTTTGATGAGCCAAAGCTTCTTCTTTATCATTTAACTGCATGCACAGAAATTAAAAACATACCAATTAGTATATCACAGAGTACAGAACTATAGTCAGAAGTATTTCATGAAAATGTTCAACCTCCAATCTAAGCCAGTCAGTATGAATAAATCAATTAGGTATCCACTGATTCCTAAGCATTATGCTACATGGTATTGAGGATTTTTTTTAAAAGGAAAAATAGAAAACAGCGTTCTTTCTATCAAAAAAATTTTTAAGTCATCTGAAGAGAAAGGAGAAAGAAGTATATATTTACATGGTATGTGTGTATATGTGTATATATGTATATATAATACCAACATGTACTTACCTCTGAAAGAATGTTGAAGTTATTTATATAAAAATTGTTTTTATATTTTTATATGCAAATAAACTTTAATACTCTTCTGTAGATAAGTATGTTCATATAACATGAGTTTCTTTGTATAGTCATCTATGAAATTGAGGATAACAGGACCGATTTCAGGGTTGTGGTAATGATTAAAGGATATAATGCATGAGGAAGTTCGTTGAACACTTTAAAAATTCCTGAATATATAAGTCTCGTCATGAACTGTATATGTAACTGCAGATGACGGAGATGCCTGGACTTAATTACAGGGAGCCTCCTCCTGGAATTAATCACAGGGAGCCTCCTCTTTTCAGAGGTGGAGCTTTAAAGCTGCACAGGAAGAACATGGATGGGAGAAGTGGGAAGCATGTGTGGGGTGTTTAAGGAGATGAAGATCATGATTCTGGAAAATGGTACCTGAAATGGGAACAGAGCATAAAAGTCAAGTATAGAGCGATAAAGAGTTGAATTAATAGGAAGGAAAAAGATAAGCTCATCCACAGCCTCTAACAAAAAGCAAAGATACTAACCAAATCTGTTAGCAACTTAAAGACTTCCTGAGGATCATGCTGGTCATCAGTACTCTTAGAACTGTTTTCCAGAGGGAGCATACCCAACAGTTTCTGCCCTAAGGTCTTCTTACTCCTTTGTGATGGTAACCCTAAAATGGAACATGAAAATCCAGCTGAGACACAAAAAGACACTCACTGAAGTACTTCCAGAAAAAGAGGTAAGTGTGAACCAAGGCTAATTCATTCCTGAATCAGCCAGGACCTTGTCCTCTTCAGGTGACCTCTAGCACGAGTGAGTCAGGCAGCGCAGTGCAGTGGGAAAAGCAGACTTTAGAGCCAGGATTGCAAACGCAGGTGAGAGGCCACAGTGTGAGAACCCAGAGCAGTGCCCTCCCACTCTCATTGCTCAGCAGCTGCCCATGGGAGAATGCAGCCTGTGCTACCTGATAATCTCATAGTCTTCCAAAGGAGCCAGCAATCCACATTTGCTTATGAAATCTCCCAGTGTAAAGGTTAGCCACCTGCCCACAATATTTGAGAACACTATTCACTCCCAACAAAACATGTCTGCAGACAGGTGGCCTCTGAACCATGCAAACTCTGCTTTAGAGCCAGAAAGACCTGGACTTGAATCCCCATTTAACCACTTCCTAATGGTATCATGTTGGACAAGTTCTCACTTCCAGAATGAGAATAATAGTACCTATGCTCTACTGTTGGGTTGCTGTGCCATTGAATAATAGAGCACGGGCTGGGGGAAGGGAGTGGGCAGTTAGTATTGAACGGGGATACAGAGTTTGGGAAGATGAAAAAGTTCTGGAGATGGATGGTGGTGATGATTATACAACAACGTGAATGGACTTCTTGTCACTTAAAAATGGTTAAAATGGTAAGTTTTTAAAAAATGGTTCTAAAGAACCTAGGAGCAGGACAGGAATAAAGACGCAGACGTAGAGAAGGGACCTGAGGATATGGGGAGGGGGAAGGGTAAGATGGGACAAAGTGAAAGAGAAGCATGGACGTACGTACACTACCAAACGTAAAATAGATAGCTAGTGGGAAGCAGCCGCATAGCACAGGGAGATCAGCTTGGTGCTTTGTGACCGCCTGGAGGGGTGGGATAGGGAGGGCGGGAGGGAGCGAGACGCAAGAGGGAGGAGATATGGGGACATATGTATATGTATAACTGATTCACTTTGTTATAAAGCAGAAACTAACACACCATTGTATAGCAATTATACTCCAATAAAGATGTTAAAAAAAATGTACCTACTTAAAAGAAAAAAGAACAGTAAGTTTCATGCATATTTTATCACAAAAAAAAAACAATTGTGAAAGCACCTAGCCCAGCTACTGACATAATGCTTAAAAGTCCACATCCTGCAATATGTACACTGATATTCTTCTTCATCCATAGAAAGGATGCAATTTGTAGCAGAAAATACAAAATTTATAGATTTATACAAAGAAAGTTTCAAGAATGTTTTTAGAATGCTGTGCAAATGGTCTAATGATCAGATAAAGTCTTAAGGGACAATTCCCTTTCCACCCAATCCTGATAAACCACAGAGACTGGGCCTCACACCTGACCTTTTTCAATAGCAGCTGTGGCAAGGGGGAAAAGCCGGACAAGTTGACCAGCTCACCAGTTCTAAGAGTGGATGAATCTGTCTCTCTTTTCAATCTAAAAAAAAAGGAAACATGCTTATAAGCTATCTCTAAGCAGCCTTATCAAGAAGAAAAGTTAACATAGTGTTAACCACAAATAAGAAAATGACCTGTAACAGTCATCTTGTACCAGATTACTGAAGTATATTAAAATGAATCAAAGTCTTGTCACTAAGAAACAAAGAGCTGCTAAACCTTTCATGGACTTGTAAGGCTTTTCAGAGATAAACTAATTATTTTAAATTCTGCTTCCAGTCTCTCCCAGTACCTTAACGGAAAGCAAAGATTGGGAGCTGTACCTCTCAAATCATATTTTCTATGGAGAAGTTCCTGAATTCTGTAAAAAGCTAAGAAAGGCAGGAATTCTGGAATATAAAATGAGTACAAGTGCTGAACTGAATATGAATCTACCGCTTCTATTCTTTCTCCCTACTCTTCTCTCTACCTTCTATCAAAACAAAATCAGATTTTCAAAGGGATTTGACTTCAGTTAACAACACAAAAAACACCGAGGCTGCCCTCTGAGAGTATACCTTTGAAAATTTTGCAATCCAGCTCCTATCAAGGGCCTCACTGAAAGAAGAGGTACTTGAGGAAGATCACCTACACATTTGTTGTTCACGGTAGAACTAGATATTCTTAATGTTTTCCACCAATTCCTCAAAGGCTAATTAAGTACATTGGACTATGTTAGCTTATTTCCCTGGCAAACCACTTACCTTGACATTAAGGTTATCCCTTTACCTTTTATCAAGGGATTATTATAGAAAACAGCCATATAAATACTAATTATTTTTTTACTATAAGTGACTGTTGCGGACTTAGCCATTATATTTGCTCACTGGCCTCTATAAGTCTCATATCAGAAAACACCTTTAGAAGTTAATTTCAGTACAATGTGGAATGCCTGATTAAGAACGAACAAGAGTGGAGGAACATTATTTCCCCCCCTTTTGCCCTGACTTCCACCTGACTAAATACATAGCTTTTATAATCTGCTTTCACCTGCTTTCACAGTTCTTGTTTACTACTTCTATTTTTATTATCCCTATAAGCTGTTTAACACTTCAGCAGAGGTGGGTAAAGTTTAGTTAATGAAGCTAAAATTCACAACATGTGACCCATATACTAATGCTAATATGCACTGTTTGAAAAGAGAGATTTCAAACAAAATTAGGTATCTACTATTAAAAGTTTCATTTTTAATACTAGAAGATTCTTATTGGTCCTAAATTCATCTGAAAATGAGAGATACTAGAACTAGGATTATGGATTTTGTCAAAAAAGATTTAGAAACAGGGTCATGTCAGAATCTGAATACTAAAAATTTACACTTCTTAATAAACTTCACTTTAATCTTTCTTGACTGATAAATGGTTTCAAATTGGAATTTTAAATTGAAGCAATATGAAGCCTACTGAATAATACTTACAAATGAAAATTGAGATTGACCATTTAGAGAAACTAAAATTTCTAAAAAATAAGTTACTTTGTTTATATTGGACAGTCTTCATACTTCAATGGCAGTTTATTCTCTCATGCCATTTTTGTATATTTTGTTTACACTAATACCATGACTCCAAAATGGCCATGAACTTTTGATAGGCTTGTGAACCAAAACGTAAACCTTAACTTCTGTTTCACTTTTTATAAGAATATTTTATTTATTTGTCCAATTTAAGATTATTTCTCTACTGTTCAGTGTCTCCTTCCAAAGTCACACATTTCAATAAAGTTTAATTAGATAGATAGATTTAATGTTGGGTTCTAGTGCTCTTATTATAAATTTTTTCCACTAAAAATCTCTACCAAAAAAGAGACTCTCCTGTTATTTTATGGTTTCATCTGCATAAGTAACATCCAGTGACTCCTTTTTTCCCATGGTTGTTATATGTTTAGATAAATCATAACTATATGTGAAATTTCAATTACATTCACCATATTAACTGCTTAATCAACTATGATTATAACCAAAAACAACTGAAATTACCTTACACCTGATTATTACCATTATAATTCATATTTACCATCATCTTTAAGGTGCTTCCAATTTGTCCCTTTTGTTGCTTTCTTACACATTTTATCCATTTGTGTCAATCTTAGTGCCTGGTCATTTTTCCTCAATAATTGTTGCTCAAATGCAATTCTGAATGCATCTGCCATTATGTAGGCTTCTTCTTTACTCTTCTGCAGAAGCTCCAACTGGTTTTGAAAGAAAGTTTGAGAGGTGTTAGAGGCAAAACCAGAACAATTCTTTCCTGAATGCTGAGTCAGATTAGCAAATGCCCTCTCCCTGCCTAGTAGTTTTCTGCCTGCCCTTGATCTATTGCATCCGCTTAATCTAATTACTACATGCCATTCTCTTCTGCAGTAGCTGCCCACTCTGAACTAGATTACCAGGAGTTTCTCTTGTGCCTATCAGTTCCCTGGTAATCCTACTCTTAGACCTCATTATCCTAGACGGGCCTCGTCTATGTCCTGCCCAACGAGGAAGAAGGGAGGATGCCAATGGCTGCATTTCAGTTCTGCCTTGGGCCATGCCAGAAAATACCACTGAAAACAATTATGAATACCATCTTTCAGATACCTCCCACAGCTGACTCTGATCTTTGTAATCTTATGCTTTTCCTGATGAATTGCTAATGTTTAGCTGCTTGCTTTCATATATACTCTGAAGACTAAATTCCAAACCTTCAATAAAAACGTTTTAAAAATTATGGTCCATACTGTATTTGTTGTGAAAGCCTAATTATAATGGCAGCTATCATTTGATTAAATGCCAGGCATGGCCTGGTGCTAAACATTATATGCCTACCATGTTTATTTTTGACAACAACCCTCCAAACTAGTTATTAGCCTCCATTTAACATACGCGTCCAAAGCCACAAAGCTGGAAAATGATGGAGCTGAGATTCAAACCTAGGTCTGGCTGGCACAAAGGTTCCTTCCACTGTACCTTGCAGCTTTTCTAATAAGCTTCATGTTTATCTCTCGGCTAATCGGTGTTGCACATCCTGGTGATTTTTTTTTTTTTTTTTACTGTATTTGTTGTGAAAGCCTAATTATAATGGCAGCTATCATTTGATTAAATGCCAGGCATGGCCTGGTGCTAAACATTATATGCCTACCATGTTTATTTTTGACAACAACCCTCCAAACTAGTTATTAGCCTCCATTTAACATACGCGTCCAAAGCCACAAAGCTGGAAAATGATGGAGCTGAGATTCAAACCTAGGTCTGGCTGGCACAAAGGTTCCTTCCACTGTACCTTGCAGCTTTTCTAATAAGCTTCATGTTTATCTCTCGGCTAATCGGTGTTGCACATCCTGGTGCTTTTTTTTTTTTTTTTTTTGCGGTACGCGGGCCTCACTGCTGTGGCCTCTCCCGTTGTGGAGCACAGGCTCCAGACGCGCAGGCTTAGCGGCCATGGCTCAAGGGCCCAGCCGCTCTGCGGCATGTGGGATCCTCCCGGACCGGGGCACGAACCCGTGTCCCCTGCATCGGCAGGCAGACTCCCAACCACTGCGCCACCAGGGAAGCCCCATCCTGGTGATTTTAAGCATGTGTCCCTTTTCCTCTAATATCTAGTAATTTTAGGGCCATGTATAGACAAAAGAAATATGAACTTAGGAAATATTAACTAAAACACAGGCAAACAAATTTTCATGGCTGCAATATCGTGCCAAGTAATGTAAATAAAATCCAGTTTATGTGTTAATGTTATCATTTAAAACTAAGAATAAGTTTCATAGCCAAAGACTACCAAATTAAGCTAATTATTACATATACTTCCATTTATTCTACTTTGTGTTAATGGAGAAGCAAAACCAAAGCTTTTACTGCTTTGATAACACAATACCTCCTGTTTGACCTGAAGGAGCATTTTCCGAGTAGATGCTGCCAGTCTGGCACAGGTACAGGGGCTCCCTCTGGGACCGTGACAAAGGCAGGCTCCCAGGACTGCAAGCTTTAAATCCAAAAGAATTATCCGTTACTAAGTGTCACATTGCTCAGCCATACACAAACACGGGGCGCACACACAAACCCATGCACATTTTATTCAAGCACCTAATTCAAAGAAACTGCAAAGGAAAACAAAAATAGGAAGCTGAGACCATGATTTCAGGACCCAAGGGGAAATTTACAAATGAGGAGAGACTGTTATTACTTGGAACAAAAATACACAGGAATTCTGCATTCCTTCTGCTCATGTTCCAAAACCTTTCACTTAGTACCAGTTTCCTATACTTCTGAGTTCTTGGCAGGAACCTGACCTAACGAAGTAAATCTAAACATCCACAATATGGATTTCCTGTGACTGGGTTTGGCCTTGCCACCCAGCATTCATTACTGTCAGGTCCTGCCAGGAGAGATGCATGCTCAGAAATGATGAGTGAATTCTAAGGAAAACAATCATCCTGCCACTCCTAAAAAAATGGTCTATGATCATGTAATAAATTCTTAATATATTTCTTGGCTCATCCACTGTTCTGGAATTGCATATGGCCCTGATCCTTCAAAACCTGTCTTTGGATCACAATGAAGAAACTAATCCATGTGGGTCACTCCTGGTTGACCACTGTAGCCAGAAGAAAAGTAAGAACTGTTGTACTTTTTTTTTTTTTTTTTGCGGTATGCGGGCCTCTCACTGTTGTGGCCCCTCCCGTTGTGGAGCACAGGCTCAGCAGCCATGGCTCACGGGCCCAGCCGCTCCGCGGCATGTGGGATCCTCCCGGACCAGGGCACGAACCCGCGTCCCCTGCATCGGCAGGCGGACTCTCAACCGCTGCGCCACCAGGGAAGCCCTGTTGTACTTTTTTTTAAAAACCCATTTTGGCAAGTAACCACAAGTTGCTTTCCCCAAATATTCCAACAGCTTCCAATTTAAAGGATGCAGTCTATGTAACATATTGTGCCATATCTTTTAAAGTTTCATGTGGAACATACTACAAAATTATTGTCTAAGCTTCCTGCTGCTATAAATTTCACATGGACTGGCTTAAAACAGAATCTTATTTTAGAGACTGTTTAGAGAGGAAGATTCCACGGTCTCTCTTAGTGTAAAGGCTATTTCAGAAAATTCCTTCTTGCATTAATGATAACTGTGAAGTACACAGTGAGCTTTCAGTTGACTCAAGTGTACAAATGGCGGCTATGTGGCAGATTGGTATCTTCCCTTTTCAACTTCCCGCTCCTGATAATTGTCCCTGCGAAAGTTGCCAAAAGCAACTTAAGACCTGGGTAGGGCCAATATAAAAATGCAAGGTTTCTGCAAGGACCTCTGCATCCTAATTCTATGTCCTTACCTCAGTGCTCCTTCATCAACTGGCTCAGGGCCCATGTTCTTGCCTGCCATAAAGTTACTTAGAGCCTACTCAAGATTATAATAAAGCACGCTTTTTCTGAACTTTCTCTCCATTCAGTTTCTTTTATTTTTCTTTTTTTTTGCTATTACACTAGTTTTCCACCCAGGCAGTAGAGCATGGTGATCAAAGGCACAGACTCTAAACTCTACCTGGGTGTAAATCCCAGCTCCACCACTTAGTAGCTTTGTGACTTTGGGCAAATCACTTAACCCTTCTGTGCCAAAATCACCTCATTTGTAAAATAGGGATTTAATTGTACTCACCTTATTTGGTAGTTGTGAGAATTAAATGTGTTAATCTATGTGAATCACTTAGAACAGTGTCTGGCACTTACTAAGGACTATGTATTTGCTATTAGTAGTAGTAGTTGCTTTATTTGAAGTTCTATAATAAGTGAATGGCTACCCCTTCTCACTCCACTGGTATGCTTATTTCTCATGAGTCCCCAGGACACTTGTAAGACATTTCACACCTCAGCAAGCAATTAGCAATGCATCAGCAGATCTTTGTCCTGGACCTGACTCAACCCCGGAGTGACTGCATCACTTTGGGAAAGTAACTAAAACTATCTGAGCCTGAGTTTCCTCCTCTGTAAAATGGGGATAATACCTGCTTTGCAGCCCTCACAAGACCATTACGAAGATCAGATTTAAAAATGTGTGGCAAAGTACTCTGATGCTGTTAAGCCTCTACCCAGGGAAGATACTACTAACACACTTTCTGCTAAAGCTGTAGAAAAAGGAAATAAAAAGGACAGGAAGTGGCTAGCACATCCCCTAACGTCCAAGAATGCTGTGCCTGAAAGGTATGGTACCAGCAAGGCTGAAGAGTGGACCTGGGCCTCTCTCACCCTCAGTCTCAAATTGCTAAGTATGGTTCTATCCTAGAAGTGGAGCTGATGGTGACAGCAGAAAGAAAATGGAAGTGGAAAATTTCCCTCCTACTAAACTTTCATACCTGCTTACCTACCTCAAGACCTGAAACCTCTGTAAAGCCACTTGTGTCCTGGCATGTGTTTTCCTGAGCCATCTTCTGCTGTTTGATATCAAGCATGGCGAGGGCCTCCAAATACTGTTGATTCAAAACTAGGAAGGGCCATGTAAGAAAGTGTTAGGAGGTCTAACCCCAGCCTCACCTAATCCAGTTAAACCAACACCACATACTTCTTCAAGCAAGGGATATACAACTACCCACAAAATCTGTCTCCAACCAGAAAATCTGATAGAATGGTGGGTATCAAGTGAGTTAACACTAGATAAAATGTTATTTTTAATGTGGAAATAATTTTGCAACCTAAGTCTGGTCTTCATTTGCTCAAAGAAACTTTGTAGGATTTTCAAAAAGGGAACATACAAAGGCTAATTATCCACACTGTGAGACGATCAGATGATGAAATCTCATATATTGTATTAAAGTCAACTCTACCAGCTCTCCAAACTCTATCAGACTTTTCTTTTAGTTAGTTTTCACAAGAGGCTCTCAACGCAAATATTTAGAACAAGAGGGGGCCTGCTACTTCCTGGAAAGCAGAATAACAGTAACTTTCCCTCTCTTCTTATAGGGTGGAAGGATAGGGAGGAAGGGACAGGAGTAGTGGTTATGAGCAACTTCTGTCCTGGCACCAACCTAACATGGGGGAAATCACTATCTGCTCAAATCACTGGTGTGCAGAAGCATATCTGTGTGTGCAGTTCTCACCCAGGGGATTGCCACAGTTCACTTACTACACTATGTAAAGTGCCACTCTCGGGCCCATGACCTGACTGAGCACTCATTTTATGCCTTTCAAGCCACCACTTTAAAAGAGTTTCTGCTGGGAATTCCCTGGCAGTCCAGTGGTTAGGGCTCCGGGCTCTCACTGCCAGGGGCCCAGGTATGATCCCTGGTCAGGGAACTAAGATCCCACAAGCCACATGGTACGGCCAAAAAAAAGATTTCTAAAAAGTTGGTACCACCTTAATACTCTTTCATTAACTTTTGTCATATAGTGACTCATTATATAAAAGATATGCTCTGTGTGTGTGTATATATACACATACATCTATATAATTTCAAGTCCTTAATGAGTCAAATAATATTTTGAAAAATATTTGCATTAGTGACAAAGTCACAGAAGACACTTTTATGAGAAAAAATTATGTTGAATAACTATACAATTTTATACTTTTCCTACTAGATTCCCAATAAACATACACCTACTCAGGTTCCTCAAACATCAGGTACTCTACCATTTTGTTTACACTGAGTATAAAAACTAAAGGATAAAGGGAGAATCAGGAGAAACTGCTTAATGGGTATAAGGTTTTATTTTGTAGTCATGGAAACGTTTTAGAACTAGATGTTTATAAGCATTATGAATTGTTCACTTTTAAATGGTTTAAGTTATGTGAATTTCATCTCAAAATTTTTTTTAATTCGAAAACCTAACTGATTGCCCATGAGCCACAACTACTGAAGCCCAGGCGCCTAGAGCCTGTGCTCTGCAACAGGAGAAGCCACTGCAAGTGAGAAGCCCGCGACGCAACGAAGACCCAACGCAGCCAAATTAATTAATTAATTAATTTTAAAAAAAGAATCCAAAAATGGGCAGAAGACCTAGATAGACATTTCTCCAAAGAAGATATACAGACTACCAACAAACACATGAAAGGATGCTCAACATCACTAATCATTAGAGAAATGCAAGTCAAAACTACAATGAGGTATCACCTCACACCAGTCAGAATCATCAAAAAATCTACAAACAATAAATGCTGAAGAGGGTGTAGAGAAAAGGGAACTCTTGCACTGTTGGTGAGAATGTAAATTGATACAGCCACTATGGAGAACAGTATGGAGGTTCCTTAAAAAACTAAAAGTAGAACTACCAGATGACCCAGCAATCCCACTACTGGGCATATACCCTGAGAAAACCATAATTCAAAAAGAGTCATGTACCACAATGTTCACTGCAGCTCTATTTACAACAGCCAGGACATGGAACCAACCTAAGTGTCCATCGACAGATGAATGGATAAAGATATGGCACATATATACAATGGAGTATTACTCAGCCATAAAAAGAAATGAAACTGAGTTATTTGTAGTGAGGTGGATGGACCTAGAGTCTGTCATACAGAGTGAAGTAAGTCAGAAAGAGAAAAACATATACCGTATGCTAACACATATATATGGCATCTAAAAAAAAAAAAAGTTCTGATGAACCTAGGGGCAGGACAGGAATAAAGACACAGACATAAAGAAGGGACTAGAAGACACAGGGAGTGGGAATGGTAAGCTGGGACGAAGTAGAGAGTAACACTGACATATATACACTACCAAATGTAAAACAGATAGCTAGTCGGAAGCAGCTGCATAGCACAAGGAGATCAGCTCGGTGCTTTGCAACCACCTAGAGGGGTGGGATAAGGAGGGTGGGAGCAAGATGCAAGAGGGAGAGGATATGGGGATATATGTATACATATAGCTGATTCACTTTGTTATACAGCAGAAACGAACACAACATTGTAAAGCAATTATACTCTAATAAAGATGTTAAAAAAAAAACCTAACTGATGCATTTCTTCTCTTTTATCCTTAAAATATGTTACTTCAAAATATTAGCACTTTGTCTATTGATATTTTGTTCTTAACATAGGACATTCTATATAAAACTGATCTTTTAACATAGTATTTTTAAAGAATTATCAAAATACCACTCTACTTACTTGTATTTTCAGACTTGAGCATTTTAATTTCTTCTGTTTTCAGTTTCAAAGTTTCTTTGAGGACTGCATTTTCACAGTTTAGCCTGGAAAAAAGTACTCTCCAAGTAACTAAAACATTAATACTTTGTAGGTGAATGAGAATATTTAATCCCATAATTAGAACACGAAAACTCTAATATAATTTTTCTTACATCAAAACAGTCTAAAAAAAAAAAAAAAAAAAAACAGTCTAGAATTTATATAGGTAATAAAATAAAAATTTAAAGGAGTGTGGTTAGACTTTGAACTTACTCTTAACCCTTCTGTATACTTAGCTGAGAAAGTATCAGAACCAGAAATACCTCTAAGTCATCTATTTTGAACATTCATTCTCTTTACTAAAGTTTCAATCAAGTTAATAACCATTTGAACACCAACTACATGCTTAGTTCACCTTCCAAAATTTGCATAAAAAGATACATAGGGAGGTACAAACTTCCAGTTGTAAAATAAATAAGTCCTGGGGATGCAATGTACAGCATGAAGACTGTAGCTAACAATTATTGTACAGTATTTGAAAGCTGCTAAGAGAGTAGACCTTAAAAGTTCTCCACATAAGAAAAAAACTGTAATGATGTACGGCAATGAATATTAACTAGATTTATTGTGATGATCATTTTGCAACATATACAAATATCAAATCATTATATTGTACACCTGAAACTAATACACTGTTATATGTCAATTATACCTCAATTTAAGAAAAAGATACATAGGGAGCTTTATCTATTGAATGAAAATTGGAATTACTTACAAGAGTTCCTAAATTGCCCACCATCGGGACTTCCCTGGTGGTGCAGTGGTTAAGAATCCGCTGCTCTTCCAGGACTAAAAATATCCTCTAACATTTTGACTCTGGTCTACTTCCTTAGTCCCACCTTTCAACTCAAAATATGGAGGCTGGGACTTCTCTGGTGGTGCAGTGGTTAAGAACCCGCCTGCCAATGCAGGGGACATGGGTTCGAGCCCTGGTCTGGGAAGATCTCACATGCCGCAGAGCAACTAAGCCCACAAGCCACAGCTACTGAGTCCGCGTGCCACAACTAGTGAGCCCACGTGCCACAACTACTGAAGCCCACAAACCTAGAGCCCATGCTCCGCAACAAGAAAAGCCACTGCAGTGAGAAGCCCATGCACCACAACGAATAGTCCCCACTCTCAGCAACTAGAGAAGGCCTGCACGCAGCAATAGAAGACCCAACACAGCCAAAAATAAGTAAGTAAATAAATAAATAAATTTATAAAGGGAAAAAAAAAGGTGCTTTATTCCTCAAGGGCTATAGACATTGCTTGAGAAACTGATTTCATGTTTTATTAATTTGTAGGTAATTCATGGAAAGGGAATGTCTTAGATTTACATTTCTTGTTTTTTAGATATAACTGACATTACATTAGTTCAGGTGTACAACACAATGACTCAACACCTGTACATATCACAAAATGTTCACCACAATACAGTCAACATGCATCACATACATGGATACAGAATTTTTTTGTGTGATGTGAACCACATTTCACTTTTAATTGAGAAACTTTAACTTCATGACCACCGTTTTAATGATACAAGGCTTGTCCCAAGCACAGCATGTAATATTCCCTAGGACTATCACGTCTTGATAGGTATTTCATTTAAAGTTATAAATTAGACCAGATGATCTGGCGACCGTTTTTAATTACAATTCAGGCTAAATTTAATTCAGGCTAAAAACAAAACTGTAAACAAATATGGAAGTCTAGTTAATGGGTTTGATTTTTACAATGGTATGTATTAGCAATGCTAAAGTTACTTTCTGTATAGTCTATGATGGAACAAATAAGTAAACATACAGGGTAACTGGAGCCAGGTGTCTCCTTGTGGGACTTACAAATGCAGAGAGGGGCAAGGCTAAGATGAACCCTGTGGTGGTGTTCTGCAATTGGAGATATAAGTATGATCTCATTGATATGTGATAGATACATACATACGTAAATGATAAAGAGACAGGTAGATAGATGATAAATCGATGACATAGAAAGACAGATAGATAGATGTATATATATATATATGTGTGTCTGCATCTGTGTATTTTCTAACTCTGTCCTCTGAGAGGAACTTCACGCAGTGAATCCTCAGTAGTAATGAGCACACCTAGCACTCAGATCTTGATTTCTAAACACCATTCCCCATTAAAAGGAACTGCTGCTCCTTGAAGAAATACGTAATATTGTAGGCATCCTGGACTAGAATATCTTGTACCAGGAAGCAAGAAAGTGCTTAAAGAAAAATAAATGTCAAAAGGTCACAGGAACACCTGTGCTTGATGGGGCTCCCACTGACCGAAGTTGGAAAATTTTAAGCATCAAAAGAAATTATGGTAGTAATAGCTTTTAACCCACTGAATAATGCAAGAATCCTTGAATCCGTATTGGTATAAACAAACAAATGAGAAGGAAAAACTCTTTTTTACAGTAAAATGCCAACATACAAATGTAGAAGGAATAAGGGAATTAGAAAATTACCATTTGGCAACCATTGTAGTAATAATTGCTTCAGGTAGAATTATCAGTGGATATAAAAACGAGTGGGTGAAAAGTCTGCTGAGTCACAGTATATTTACATAATTTTCAAGTATCTCTCCACAAGATGCTTATTAATTACAAGGGGAAAAACAGTGACTTAATAGTGGAGAATGAGGGCAGACACCATACCTTAACCAACTGATCAAGATTCACATCCTAGGAACAGGACAAATCAGCACCACATGCCTCCTGATGTGATGGACTAAGAATACACAGCTTCAGTGGTAACACTGCCCAAAATGCACAACCCAATTCAAGCCAGAAGCATCAGATGCCCTCATTGTAGGATATTCTATAAAATAATGGGCCTGTCCGCCTCAAAAAACTGTCAAGGTTATAAAAGATAAACACTGAAGAACTGTTTCAGATTAAAGGAGACTAAAATTTAGACAGGACAACCAAATGCAACATGTGGTTCTGGACCGGTCCTGAACAGGGGAAACTGTGTTTTCTCTTTTGCTCTAAGAACATTATTAAGATACTTGGTAATATAAAGAATAATATAACATTATTAAGATAGTTGGTAATATAGTTGGCACATTAAATAATAGTATTGGGTTAAGGTCTTGATTTTTATAACTATATTATGTTATAAATGAGAACGTCCCTTTTTAAAAAAAATACAAACTGGAGTATTTAGAGTAATGGGACCCTATATATGCACAATGGTTCAGAAAATATTACCTCTATATTTATGTATTTAACTACAAAGAGAGCGAAAGAAAGGAAAAAAGAATGATAAAGTAAATGTGATAAAGAGTTAATATTTGGAGAATCTCGGTGAAAGATATATAGGAGTTGTTCTATTCTTACAACTTTTCTGTAAGTCTTCAATTATCTCAAATTAAAAGTTAAGAAGTAATAAATTTAAAAATTAGGTACTAAAGCCATCTATAACCCCAGATACCAAATCAATTTCTCAGTGATTAAATTATAACATATTCATAAGGTCAAAGTTATTAAATAAATTCACACTAATATAAGAGTTGCTCAAAAGACTTTGAAAAAACAGTGCAAGGCTAAAATAACTTGGGAAACATGGCTCTTAAACTGTATTTTAATATACAGTTTATACTAGTTTTTAAAGAAAGAAAATTAACAGTAACAATAAAATATGGAAATGGTAAGTAGGTAAGCAATATGAATCTTATTTTATTTTTTTTGGCTGTGCCACGTGGCTTGCAGGATCTTAGTTCCCCGACCAGGGATTGAACCCGGGCCATGGCAATGAAAGCACCAAGTCCTAACCAGTGGACAACCAGGGAATTCCCTGAATTTTATACTTAGTGTGCTCAAAAAAGAAGAAAGCCTAAGCTACATTTGAATTATACACAGTTTAAAAATTTCCAAAGAAAAATTATGGAATAATAATATACAAACCTCTCATATTTTTGGATCCAAGATTCCTCTATATTTTTAAATCTATTGCGATCAAATTCTATTTCCCACTGCAAGGCATTTATTTCCTATTAAAAAAAAATAGCACTTTCAAGGAAATTACTACAAATAAATCATTTCATGACTTTTGAATATTTGAAATCATTTAGTCACTTCACAGAAATAGGTTAAAGACAAAAAACTAATTACTGCTCAAAAAGAGTCTATGATGTTTATAAACACATATGACATGCCTCTTTAGCACTCAAAAAAGCTTTGCTGAAGCTTACTTATTATAGGGAACGTTTCAAATTTGTTGGCCTGAACCTAGATTTCTCATTGTCCCCAACCCATGCAGATCCCAACATATACTCCTGGAAGTCTGAGCCCAGGACACTCCCACCAAGGGAGAGTAAAACAGGAATAGGAAGATGACCATCTAGGGTGATTCCTAACTACCTTTTTAGTGAAGATGAGATGGTCAGAAAGAGGCAGGCTCTGCAGGGCAAGCAGAAGAAGAAAAATAGGAAAAGAAAAACAGGAAGTGTCGATTTGGCAGGCTTAGCCCATGTGACAATCTGTTTTGGATTATAAGCTCCGAAAGGGAAGGGACTGTATGAAGTTGAAGTACACCTAGCAGAGGGTATGCACAAATGACATATCCACTGGTACGGTGATTTTTAAGGGAATTCTATTTGAAAGCTTATTGAATTGAACAAGTCTACACTATACGCTATATGTGGTCAAATACCTTCTCCAAGGATCTCTTTTGTTCCACAGTTTTTTGAAGCACTGCCTGGGTATGACTTGTGGCTTTGCCAAATATTGCCTAAGAAAAATAAAGATTGTAACAGTATAAATTAAATTTCCAATCACCCTTATATGCAAGGTGAAGTTCACATTTTTATTTTAAGACAGTAGAAAAGTACCTTGAGATGAGATTCCCACAGAGACCTTTTGTATAGAGTTTGATAGTTCAAAAGCCAGAAGATCTTGGTTTGGTTCTTTCCCAATGAACGTGATAATGAATGAATGGATTTCGCACACAAGGACATGTACATGAACATTCCTAGCAGCATTATTCATAATAGCCCAAAATACCTATCAACTGGTAAACGGATAAACAAAATGTCGCATATCTATATAATGGAATATTATCTGGCAGTAAAAAAGGAAGAAAGCACTGACACATGCTACAACATGCATGAACCTTCAAAATACACTAACTATAAGAATCAAGAGGCAAAAGAATCTAGACATATACTGTATGGTTCTATTTATGAAATAGAAAAGGCAAAGCTATAAAGCAGAAAGTAGATTAGTGGTGGCTGGGGATGGGAATGGGAATAACTGCTAATGGTAAGAGGTTCCTTTTTTGGGGTGATGGAAATGTTCTAAATTAAGTTGTGATGATAGTTACACAATTCTAAGTTTAGTAAAAATAAATTGCTTAAAACAAGTGAAATTCATGACATTAAGTTATATCTTAATAAAGCTGTTTTAAAAATCTATAGCTCAAAAAAAAACACTATATTATAAACACTGATGCTTTTATTTTAAAAGCTATAACCAGGGAGTTCCCTGGTGGTCTAGTGTTCAGGATTCGGCACTTTTACTGCCATGGCCTGGGTTCAATCCCTGGTTGGGGAACTGAGATCCGGCAAGCTGTGCAGCATGGCCAAAAATATAAAAATTAAATTAAATTAAAAAGATAAAACCATACTACCTATCATTGGAATGTGTACCTGATGAAAGTGTAAAAGTAACTTCTTACATTGCTTTGAAGAATTCTCAATGCTTCCTCTTTACCTTCAAGATGTCTTTGAGATGCCTCAAGTTCAGTTTTCAAAATTTCTACCTCCTGAGGAGAAAAATACAATTAGTCTTCCTATCTGTGAGATATGCAACCCCAAATGATCGATTTAGACAGTCTACATTTAAGCTCAACATTCACTTCGACTCAAAGTGCTCTGACCTTACAAAATGAGGTTGGAAATTCCTCCAGGCTTTATAAGTGGACCAGAGAGGCTAAAACTGAGATGCTCGCTGTCAGGTGCCAGTTATGACTAAAAGCCCAAATCTTTTGCTTTTACCCATCTAGGCCACACACACAGTTAATAATTTGGAGAAAAAGCTTTAGACCACATAAAATAAGAACATGATCGGCTATACAGGTACAGTAGCTATTATAGGTAGAACTGTGTCCCCCATCCCAAAAGATATGCTCAAGTCCTAACCCCTGGTACCATAAATTCGACCTTATTTGGAAATAGGGTCCTTGCAGATGTAATTAATGTCATACTAGATTAGAGTAGGCCTCAATCCAATGACTGGTGTGACGCAGCTACAAGCCAAAGGTTGTTGGCGGCAACCGCCAGAAGCTAGGAGGTGGTAAAGGATTCTCCTCTAGACCCTTCAGAGGGAACATGGCCCACCCACATCTTGATTTCAGACCTCTAGCCGCCATAGCTGAGAGAGAATCGATCTGCTCTTTTTTTTTTTTTTTTGCGGTACGCGGGCCTCTCCCGTTGCAGAGCAGAGGCTCCGGTCGCGCAGGCTCAGTGGCCATGGCTCACAGGCCCAGTGCTCCGCGGCACGTGGGATCATCCCAGACTGGGGCACGAACCCGTGTCCCCTGCATCGGCAGGCAGACTCTCAACCACTGCGCCACCAGGGAAGCTGCGATCTGCTCTTTTAAGACACCAGTTTGTCAGGGCAGCCCTAGGAAACCAGTAGAGTAGCAGTCACCAGAAGAGATACAAAGGCACAGTAAGGGAGTTCCCTGGCGGTCCAGCAGTTAAGACCCCATGCGTCCACTGCAGGGGGCCTGAGGTTCGACCTCTGGTCGGGAAACTAACATCCCACGTGCTATGGCCAAAACAAAACCCAAAAAAACAAACAAAAAAAACAAATGCACACTAAGACAGGCTTTCTGTTCCTGAAAGGACAAGCACCCTCATAGAAACTCCAACTCCCAGCAAGACGGATGGTCTCCTCAGACCCCCTGGGGTACTTTCTAGTCCTCTGACTTCAAAGAGGTTCAATTAAGTCAGGTTATTTCAAGTCACACATACTGGGAAGACAGATGGAAGGGAGTGATTATTTTCTCCAGGAGGAGATTAGAGAAATAAGTTGGAAAGGAGAACAGGAGGGCATGTTTATACGAACAGCCATTCAGAGAGATGAGGCGACGAAGCCACCGAGATGCGGAGGCCAGTTGGAAGCTATGAGCTTGACAGTGTGGCTCGAGAATATATGGAAAGCCAACAGTTGACTTCCATACCATGTTAGTAATACTTACACAAAATATCTATCAGTGGACTTTATTCACATGAGAATTTGTATGTTAGCCAGAGGACCTACCTCTAAAGTTTCCTGAAGACATTGCCTTAATTCCACATTTGACAACTCTGAATTAGACTCTACTAGAGGGAAAAAAAAAAATTAAATATTTTCTTTAGCTAGTTAAATATGGGACATTTGTTTACAAAATATCAAATACAGCCTTTCCCTAAACTGAAACGAGAAAATAACTGTAATAAACCAAATGACGATAAAAACAGATAGCTTAGAACATTCCACAAACGAAAAGACACATACTTTTGAATTGAAAGACTCTTAAAAAAAAGGACTCTAAAATAAAACTGTTGTTAATGAATTGGTTACTTACTATATCCAAACACAGTATTAATGAATGTTGGTGAGTAAAGTAAATAAATTTTGGTGTTTGGCTTAAGCCTGATCAATATCGTGATACGAATATCTAAGAAATAACCTGAATTTAATTTCTTTCCAAGGAGAATCACTAGAAGTCTCCAGTAACTTCAATTATTCTCTCCTTAATGGGATCGATCAACTGAGACATTAATCTGGGCTTCCCAGGAACTTCATTTACATTGCAGTTTCACTGGCAATAGAAAAACATTGAAGTGATAAATTATAGCAAGAGAACAGGAAGTCAAAAGAAGCAAAACAATTTAGAAAGAGTATTTTGAGGGACATTAAAAATTTCTCAAAACAATTCTTTTCTTTGCTATTCTGAACTTTCATCAACATGACAGTAACCAAGGGAAAACCTAAGTCATGTTTTTACTCTGATAATTCAGGGCTCCAATGAGGGACAAAAGTGACATTGGGGAACTTCCCTGGCGGTCCAGTGCAGGCGGCATGGGTTCAATCCCTGGTCGGGGAACTAAGATCCTGCATGCAGCATGGTGTGGCCAAAAATAAAAAAATAAATTTTTAAAAAAGTAACACAGGTTTGACAATGACAAGTTCTACTCTATTAACACCTGTGGTAGGCAGAATAATGGCCCCCAAAGATTTCCACATCTTAATCCCAGAACCTGTGAATACCTAGCAAAAAGGATTTTGCAGGTGTGATTAAATACGTGGGGATAGGAGATGATTCTGGATTACCCAGGTCCTTATAAATGAAAGAAGGAGGCAGGGGAGTCAGTATCAGCATGAGGCAGCGGGAGAAGTGGCTGTGAAGACGGAGGAAGGGTACCACGGCCAGGGAAGGCAGCCTCTAGAAGGTGGAAAAGGCAAGGGAGTGGGTTCTCCCCTAGAGCCTCCAGAAGGGAGGCAGCCATGCCAACACCGTGATTTTAGTCCAGTGAAACCTGTTTTGGATTTTTGACCTACAGAACTGTAAGAGAATAAAATTTATGTTGTTTTAAACCATTAAATTTCTGGTAATTTGGAAACTGCCTATTAGCAAGAGGAAACTAACACAATATTCTCACCTAGGATCAAGTCAACTTTGATAAAAAGACAAAAGTCGATAACTCAAAAAATATAGGAGCTCATACCATTACTATTACTTCTTGTTTATATCCCAGTAGTTTCCTCACATTTTTGTAAAGGCATCTTAGCATAACGTTCAATTTTCAACACCTTGCTTGCAAAACAGTATCCATCCTCTATGCATGATAAGGACTTGGAAGAAAAATATATACATAATCCCATCCTAATTTCAAGGAAGATTTTGAAGGACAGAGATCGATCCCCAGCTGCACCATGTTTTTGTAAATCTGAAATGTTTCTTAAATTATTTTCATGTTGTTCTAATTGTGTTTGTTCCACTTTGGTGGGGAAGTTTTACAATGTGGATTACAAAAGATTCAGCCACACCAGAGCTGTACCTCAGTGCAGGCTGGGACTCATCCACCAGTTCCGGGTCACTTTGCAGTTGTAACATTCTATCACAATATGATTCTGAATTTTATTCTCTCCTTAGTGTACAGCACAATTTATTTTTACTTATGATAAATTAATTTTGTTTTGAGAATTTTATGACATCCCGAAAATAACCTGAAGCCTGTGTGTTCTGCCTGTAACACTCCTTCCCCAGATGAGCATCAGGCTTGCAGTGCTCCAATGTGACCTCTCTTTTTGCGGTACGCGGGCCTCTCACTGTTGTGGCCTCTCCCGTTGCGGAGCACCGGCTCCGGGCGCGCAGGCTCAGCGGCCATGGCTCACGGGCCCAGCCGCTCCGCGGCATGTGGGATCTTCCCGGACCGGGGCATGAACCCGCGTCCCCTGCATCGGCAGGGGGACTCTCAACCACTGCGCCACCAGGGAGGCCCAATGTCACCTCTCTTGACCTGCGCCTCAAACAGCAGCGCCCCAGCCCCTCCACTCACTCACTGTCTTTTCACGTACCACTGCCTGATGTTACATAGCTGTTGATTTGCAGGTTTATTTTCTGTCTGCTCTACCAGAATGTGAACTCCATGGCATGAGGGCCTTTGACTATTTTATTTACTGATGTTATTCCCAGAGTCTGGTACTGTGCTGGGCACCTAACAGGTACCCAATAAATGTTTGCTGAATAAGACAAAGAAAGAACAAAGGACGTATACCACTGCTTCACAAGAAAAGCAAGGTAAGTAATTACTTATTGATAAAACTAACATATGTATTGGTACAGAATAATTACCGTACTTCACAACTTGTGTAACGCGTGGAGACACAAACATCAATCACTTTTACCATCACCAATCAGCCTCTAGAGGTGAATAAAGATAAATTTCTAAAATCCACGACGGTGACCCATCTTCATGTGTTGGGAGGCTGACAGCATTGATAAAATCCACAGGGCAGAAAAGAGGAGGAGAAAGAGGATGCTGGGCATTCTTACCAGTGCTACTTTGTCGGCCGTGATAGGGAATTTGGGGTCCTTCCGGGTGTGTATCATGCAAGCTCTTATGCTTGGAATACTGAAAAACGGCACTGTTTCTTTCTTCCCCATTTCTTGAAAACGGGGGAGGACTACAGGCCTTTCCATCTGATCTTTTTCTAGATGTAAATAAATGTGAAACTTGCACTTCATAAATGCCGCCGGGCCTTCTTCTGAGGCCATACCCTAAATCGCCTTCTGCCATGTCATCGTCCTCTGCTTCCCAGGCCTGCCCCTCTGCCTCACTCTGCGGCCTCGCCTCCCTGCTCATCAGCCACGTGCCTTCTTTACCGTAGGGATAAACAAGTTATCTGCAGTTAAGAGAAAACAGTAGTTAAAGAGCCGTCAGTATAATCAAAGTTGGGTTTGCCAGGGAAGAAAAGTTCCTTCCTATATTTTACAGGCACAGCCAGCAATGCACAAGCACACAGATGCCCCTTGCAATCCAACTGAAGCTGTTTAACATTTCAGGACTTTTCGGGTAAGAAAAGATCTGACTCCTTATTTCCAAGGAAATAGGAAAGACTTTTACTGAATCCAATAATCTACTGATCAGGATAAAGCACATCAGGCTTTGCCAAGGAAAAAGAACGCACCTGACAAACAAGCTTACAAAGGAAAGGGATCCGTTTTCATGAGCCTAAGAGCTGTATAAAATTCAGAAGAGTCTGAAAACCCAGCTTCCAATGACTAAGACCATCTTGCCTCTGTTCCTCACAACCCTTTATCTACTTCAGGTGCTCAGGGCCCTTACGCTCTCTCCTACGGCTCTACTTGGTTCATTTTCTATTTCTGTGCAGATACGATTAGGAGAGGTTTTGTCGGGACAGTGACAGATGGAGGGAAGAAGGTCCCCCCATCGTCCCTCTCTTTCTCTAACCATGCCACACCTCCAGTGTTTCTCAGCACAGAGTAAAAGTCAAAGCCCTTCCAATGGCGAGGGGCCCCAAGCTCACCTCTGCCCCGTACCCTCACCCTGGCCTCCCCAGCCTCCCTGGTATTACTGACCGAGCCAGGCATTCCTGCCCCAGAGCTTCGAGTTCCCTCTGCCTGGAACATTCTTCCCCCAGCCAGATGCACAGCTGGTTCCTCGCCTCCTTGGGTCTTTCCTGCAGTGTCACCTTCTCAGCGTGGCCTTTCCTGGCACCCCACCTAAAACTGCCAACTCCTCTTCACTATCCCACTTCTCTGCTTGATTTTTCTTCTTGGCATTTATGACCTTCTAACATACCCCTCTATATTTTACTCATTTTTCAAAGCACACCATTCAAAGGGGGAAAGCAGTACACTTGGGAGCCTAGGGAAGCAGAAGGTGGCTCTGGCCTGCCTGTTACGCTTCTCAAAAGGTAGTGCGACCTGGACATTTCCTCTACCGGAGCCCAAACCCGCTCCCGAGGGCCCGAAGTGGAATGCAAGCTCCACAGGGTAGAGATTTTGGTCTGCTTGGATCACAATGCATGCCCAGTGCCTACACAGTTATCTAAGACAGTGATCAGTGCGCAACAGTACTTTTAAATAAGTGGATAAAGGGAGAAGCAAACTGAGGGACTTCCCTGGCGGTCCAGTGGTTAAGACTCTGTGCTTCCACTGCAAAAGGTGCAGGTTTGATTCCTGGTAGGGGAACTAAGATGCTGCATGCCTCGAAGTACAGCCAAAATAAATAGATAAATAGATAAATCAATAAATTAAATAAATAAAACCAATAAACTGAAATACCTGCCTGGGGTGAAAAACAAAACAGCCACCTCTGTAAGGCTCCACACCGGATAACCTGGGGCTAACTCCGGATAAACATGCCCTACAGAGGGCTTCCCTGGTGGCCCAGTTGTTGGGAGTCCGCCTGCCAATGCAGGGGACACGAGTTCATGCCCCAGTCCGGGTAAAAAAAAAAAAAAAAAAAAAAAAAAGCCCTACAGAGAAATGCCCATCACTGAAAAACACCCCCACCCCGTGTGGAGCCCACTGTGGGCACCTACCTGGTGACAGTGTCCACCTGTTGGCTGGAGAGCACCAGAAATGCTCAGCTTTGTCCCTCCAGTACAAGGGCAGTGAAGAGGGACTTTCACCACCAGCCATTTCAAAACAGCTGCTTTGCTGAAGGTATTTAGAAATATTTCACCCTTTTCTCAAGACTCTTTTTTTTTTTAAAAGGAAAATAAACACATCTGAAATCCTTTCTAAATATCCTGCTGTTTAAGTAATTGCTTACCAGGACATTCAAAAATAATTAAATCTCAGTCTTGTATTTTTGCTGAAGTCTCTCTCTTAGTCTCCCACTTTTAAAACCACACAAAGATGCCAAATAAATCTATCATGTTTGAAGGGGTTTCTGTTATTTTTAGGGTCAAGGTACCATACATTTTCAATGTTTAAAAACAAAGGCCCTTAAAAAATTAAAAAACAGGGGCTTCCCTGGTGGCGCAGTGGTTGAGAGTCCGCCTGCCGATGCAGGGGACACGGGTTTGTGCCCCGGTCCGGGAGGATCCCACATGCCGCAGGGTGGCTGGGCCCGTGAGCCGTGGCCGCTGCGCCTGCGCGTCCGGAGCCTGTGCTCCGCAACGGGAGAGGCCACAGCAGTGAGAGGCCTGTGTACCAGTAAAAAAAAAAAAAAAACAAAAAAAACAAAAAAAAAATTAAAAAACAAAACAAACAAAGGCCCTTAAAAATTTTAGAGAGATACATTATAAAAGAAGATACTTTGAGAGTTCCCCAGTGGCCTAGTGGTTAGGATTCCAGACTTTCACTGCCGGTGCCCGGGTTCAATCCGGGGTCGGGGAACTGAGATCCAGCCATAAAGCACAGCCAAAAAAAAGGAAGAAGAAGATACATAGATGGAAAGAGGCTCAATATCATTCATCAAGGAATTATAGATTACAATTACAAAAAACTACAATGAGATTCCACCACATACCACTGTCAATTCCAGGTGTTGCCAAGGATGTGGACACCCAAATACACTGATGGCAGGAGTATAAGATGGTACAACCACTGAAAAAGTTTGACAGTTTCTTTCAAACAAGTGACCCAACAACTGCATTCTTAAGCTTTACCCATGAGAAATGAAAACATGTGTTCATACAAAGATGTGTGCATGAATGTTCAGAGTATTATTCAAATTAGCCAAAAAAATGAAAACAATCCAAATGTCCATCAACAAGAAAATGGACAAATTGTGGTAGTCCACACACAGAATATATTCAGTAATAAATAATACATTTCTGATATATGCAATAATGTGGATGAATCTTACATTATGCTAACAGAAGAACCATGTATTGTATGAAATCCAGGCAAAACAACAGATCAATGGTTACCTGGGGTGGGAAGGTTGGCTTCAAAGGGCATGAGGGAACTTTTCTGGGGTAATGAAAAGTCTTGTATGTTGACTGGAATGATGGTTTGTCAAAACTCATTAAACCATATACTTACAATGGTACATTTTATTATATGTAAATTATACCTCAATAATATATTAAAATGTATTTTTAAAAACAGAAAAAAAATGAGACCTTTTAACTGGATTAGGGGAAAAGACGAGAAGTGTGTTAATCAGCTGTGTCCTAGAAAAGAAAATGATTAAACTGGATGCCTTAAATTGGCAACAACTTGGGCTTCCCTGGCGGCGCAGTGGTTGGGAATCCGCTTGCCAATGCAGGGGACACAGGTTCAAGTCCTGGTCCGGGAAGATCCCACATGCCGCGGAGCACTAAGCCCGTATGCCACAACTACTGAGCCTGTGTTCTAGAGTCCGCGAGCCACAACTACTGAGCCCACACGCCTAGAGCCCGTGCTCCGCAACAAGAGAAGCCACCGCAATGAGAAGCCCGTGCACTGCAACGAAGAGCAGCCCCGCTCACCACAACTAGAGAAAGCCCAAGTGCAACAAGGAAGACCCAACACGGCCAAAAATAAATAATAGATTAATTAATTAATTTAAAAAACTGGCAACAACTTTTAAGCCATGATCTAATAACAGCTAGCACTTGTTGCTTGCTTTCTGTGTGCGAGGCACTATTCTAAGTGCGCTACTTAGATTATTCTATTTAATCTTCACAAACACTTTACAAGACAATACTATTGTTGTTTAAGTCTAGACAATTACACTGAAGTACAGAGAGGTTAAATAACATAGCTAAAAAGAGAGAGAGCCAGATTCTGAATCTAGACCCCTCACGTCAGAGATACTGTTAGACTCTTAGCCACTGCTTTCTATCTTTCAGAGAACTTCAATGAGATTAACATCAGAGTAAACCAAGTTTCTATTATTTATGATATCAAGTAAAACTGAGAGTAAAAGTCTAAAATAGCTAGTTTGGCAACACTCAACGAAGTATATTGGACCCATTTTTTCCCAAAATTTTTATGAAATCATCTTGGTTCCTCTACAAGTTTATTTCCTAAATAAGTTTGTCTAGGGACTTCCCTGGTGGTCCAGTACGTAGGACTCTGTGCTCCCATTACAGGGGGCCTGGGTTCGATCCCTGGTCGGGGAACTAGATCCCGCACGTATGCTGCAACTAAGAGTTCGCATGCTGCAACTAAGAAGTCTGCGTGCCACAACTAAGAAGCCCTCATGCCACAAGAAGATCCCACATGTTGCAACTAAGACCTGGCGCAGCCAAAATAAATAAATAATTTTTAAAAAATGTTTGTCTATTTTTATTTGTCAAGGTAGATAGGATATTACTTACTGAATTAAAGACTAATCCCTAAGAGGCTGTATTTTACCTCTAGGGCAGCCTCCTGCCTCTGTTAAGAAGGGCGTGGTCAGGGTCTGGTAGCCAACAGTGCAGAAAACAGAATTGGTCAACGCAAAGGAAAAAAGCAATAAGAGGAAAGAGTAAGCAATCACAGGATCAGCTAAGAATATTTTTCAATGTGCCACATATATCCAGGCGTCACAGGTACACCTTCCTACTGTTCAGAGTTGAACAAAAGGAGCTTCACATGGTCTAATGCTCTAGTGTTTTTTAAAATGTAACTTTGGGAATTGTTGGCTGTGTACTCTCCCACTGTTATATACTAATTATATAGTAATATTAATATGTAATGCAGTCGGGACTTCCCTGGTGGTCCAGTGGTTAAGACTTGACTTTTGGAACACATTTCTTCTAAGAAAGGGGAAAAAAGTTGAAGTTACTAACATTCCATTCAACCAGTTTTGGGTTTTTTTGCGGTACACGGGTCCCTCACTGTTGTGGCCTCTCCCGTTGCGGAGCACAGGCTCCGGATGCGCAGGCTCAGCGGCCATGGCTCACGGGCCCAGCCGCTCCGCGGCATGTGGGATCTTCCCGGACCGGGGCACGAACCCGTGTCCCCTGCATCGGCAGGCGGACTCTCACTGCGCCACCACGGAAGCCCCATTCAACCAGTTTTAAATGCATTCAAGGCTGACAACCAAGGAGGCAGCAGGATGTGTGACAGAGAAGGGCCCTGACCCAGAAGGCCTGGGTTCAAATCTCACAGCACCACGTGCTGCTCTGTGATCCTGGGCAAGTCATTTAATCTCCCAGAGCCTATTTCAGGATTTCCAAAATGGCTTTAAGCATAACTACTTTATAGGGGTATTTTGGACACTATCAATATATTTGAAATCAATGTTCATTAATATGAATTTGAGTATTAGTTTCTTCATTTGTCAAGTCAGGGGACTGGATAAGATTCTTCCGTTCTTTAGACCTCTAAAATTCTGGCTCTATAGCAGCATTTTCCAAAGTGTGCCCCATGGAACCCTGGCTCTATGGACTATTAGGTGTTGCTAGAAATAAAAAGGTCCTTTTGATCTTATTATGGGTGTCTTCTTATGCCAGCCCAAGCATACGTGACTTGCCCAAAATTACACAGGCAGTGGCAGGGCCAGAACTAGAATCCATATCCCTGGCTCCTGGTCCACTTGGGAATGGCGACTGAATGAACAGACTACAGACCGTGAGCACACAATCTTCTACTCTTCCATTAAAACAACTCTGAAAGTGACGTGTATCTTCCTAATTGCTAAATCTAAGATCTAGCCTCATTCCTCAGGCTGCTGCGCTTCTGCAGAAGCTGTGATGCTACTGACTCACCATGTCCAAGTCCTCCGGCCCACCTTCATTCCTCAACCCCACAGGGATCCCTGACTGGCTCCGACCTGCCCACTCAGACTCCTTTGCCTCTTCCCGTCCCTTCTGTATATGTTTGGCTTCCACTCCTGAAAACTCTTAAAATACACATCCCCAGCTCGATATCCTGCCAGCATTTCAAACACAGCTTGTTCAAAAACAAATGCATTACCCTCCCCACTGCCACCCCAGGTCTCCTGCTGAGTCCTCTGTTTCTGCAAACCCATCAATCACGCTCCAAAACATCCAGGGCCAAAATTTTGGGATTTGGGGTTTTTTCCTTTTTCTTCTTTTCAGTTCCTTCAGTTGCCAAGTCCTCTAGGTCCACAAAATCTCCCCAAACCATGTCCTTCTTTGCATATCAACTTCACAGCCCCGGATGAACTTCTTTTACCTCTCCTGGGCTAAACCAATACTTCCCTAACTGATCTACTCCAAGCCTTTGCTGCCAACTCAGTCATCTGCAAGCACAGATCCAATGATGCCCCTCTCCTGCCCAAAAACATTCCATAGCTCCCATGGTATATATGATTAAAGTAGGTGTCACCTTGTTTTCCACAACGTAACCAGTTTTCACTTCCTGTGCCATCTGCCAGTATTCCCTGGGCATGCTCTGTGCTTCCATGGAAAAGGGATTGTACCTGCTCCCAGGCCCCCTCAGCCTGGTCTCTTTAAAGCCTCTGCTGGAGCCATTCTCCACCCAGAATGCTTTCTCCTCTCAGGCCCTCCTCAGTTCATGACAGCCACTCCCTCCAGTAGCCCTCCTGACTCCCCTGGGCCAGATGTGCTTTCTTCTACCTCTGAGCCCTCCTAGCTCTGCGTTGTATCCTTCTAATAGTCCGTATTTCCTACCTGACTTGCTTTTTTATCACACACGGCCCTACTGTAGGGAATGAGTGTCTCTCATTTACTTGCGCATAACAGGTGTTCCAGAGACACTTAATGGATGGAATTGAAAAAGAAAACAGATTCCTGCCTGGAAAACTTGAACTAGAAGCATCCACACCCACTAGCCAGACAACTATTTCCTTAGCAAACAAGTTGATCAAACAGACACCTAATTCCTGTCAGGCTTGGCAAAAAAGGAACTGACTTCAGCCCTTTCTGTAAACAGTGATCTGCAGCATACCGCTGTAGGATTTTGTTTAAATTTTAATGTTAAAATAATTTTAGATTTACAGTAAGTTGCAAAGATAGTACAGTGAGCTCCTGTATGCTCTCTACCCAAATTCCTCTAATGCAATATTAGAGTACATTTATCAAAAATAAGAAATTAACATCGATACACGCACTTACCAAATACTTTATCAGGATTTCCCCAGTTTCTCTACTGATGTCCTTTTTCTGTTCTAAGATCCAATCCAGGATACCACATTGCATTTACTGCGCTGTAGTTTTAAGGCTCATAATTAGCAGAAAAATATAGAAAAAATAATAATAAAGGAGGAGATGAGAGAGGTAGAAAGAGTCTTTCAAAATCTATTCCTTATTTCTACAATATAAGATGAGGACACTCAACTAGCAAGAGCGGAAGAAGGAGCCAGTTTACCAGCTTGTACATAACCTGCCGAGCTTCTCGAATTTGCGCAGCCCCGCCCGGGGGTCTGGCCCCGGACCCTCTCCACTGTCCTTGGCAGGTGAGGAACCGAGAGCAGGTCTAAGTGAGCTGGACCCCGGCCGCCTCGCGCCGTCCCCGTCCCTCCGCCCCCTGAGCGCGCTCACCTGAGGCCGAGATTCCACGCTTCGCTGGCCGCCGTTCCTCCACCCACGTGACCGCGCTGCGCGGCCTCAACCGGAAAGGCGGGCGCGGCGGCCGGGGGCCCGGCACCGCCCCCTGGCTCTGCGCCAGAGCCGGAGCTCACATGGTTAGGGGACTGCGCAGGTAGCTCTGTCCGACTTAGACCGCGGTAACGTGACCAGCTGTGCGCAACCGAGTTTTAAATAATAGCTCGAGACCTAGAAAAACAGGGCGAGGCAGCGCGTGCGTCAGTGAAGGTAAAATTAGCTGGTTCAAATATTAAGCGTCTAGGAATCGAGTAAGAGAAAGATGGAGCTGAGCTGGAGCGGCGCTGAGCTGAAAAGCAGGCTTTCAGAGCTAAGGAATGAGGGGGCCTTGTAGGCCAGAGGAGCTGCTGGGGCAATGGCCAGGCAGTGGGAAGGAGCCAGAGGGCAGGGCCTGGTGGGCCTGGAAAGCTGCTATACGGGCCACCCCTTCCTGTGAATATACGGCGAAGGGCCCTACCTCCCTTTAACCCCTCCCAAAACGTGCTGGGTCATTAGCTTCACCTGGTGCAATGATTTTGGTACTATTCCCTAATACCCAACATCCTTGAAATAACTGAAGGAATTTTGTAGTGGTCAAAAACTTGACCAGATTTAATGATTACTCTGGATTAGAAATAAACTAATGCCATAGAAAATTCAGTTAACAATGACATTAAGAAGAAAAAAAGGGAATTTTATTAGGGCCAAACTGAGGATTATAACCCAGAAGACAGACCCTCAGAAAGCCCTGAGAGCTGTTCCACCTGTTAGAAGTCTAAGACACAGTTATATCCATTTTCAAGACGGAGGATCTTACGTGGAAATGACATACTGATCTTTTACGTAAGGTTCACCAAAGATACATACCCCAGGGAAGCACGTGGAAAGCGAGCAACAAGGCACCATGACCCCCTACAGAGCTGCGCTTCTTTTAGGAAGTTACATGGCTAGCATCAGAAGAAAGGGAAAAAAATTGGTCTCTACGGTGGAGCATGCGCTTCTATCTTTGAGGAGCTCTGGTTAATGTGTAATGCAAATGCACGTGCACATTAGGGAGGGAGGAGGCCCAAAGGGACACACAGAGAATTTTATGTTTAATTTTTCTTGTCCTGTCTTAAAGTATACATTTTATTTCATCGCTAGTAAACCCTTTTCTCGCAGTAACAAGCTTCTTAATCTTCCTCTTCTGCAAATCCATAACCATCCATTTCCCCAAAGTAAAGATACCTAGGTATGAAGAAAACGAGACTTAGAACTGAGGCTTTAATCTCTCCTGATTATGAGCATACTAGAAGCTCAGGGATTTAGATTACCATAAAAGATCAATATGTTTATAACTTTAAAGCCAGTTTGCCTGCTGTCTTGTTTAGTGTGATGAGCATATTCAGTAGCTTTACAAACCCCAAATAATTTTTCTTTACTTAAAACTGCGACTTAACTATTTAAAGTAGCAGTCTTTAAAATTTTTCAAGTCTCTCCCCTAAAAAAAAACTTAAATAACTCTGTTTTCTTTGTCAGAACTTCTCCAGAATGCAGAACTTTGATTGTATGCATATAAAATTTATTATGAAACATTTTGAAGTAATGTGGTATGCAGTTAAGTTTGTGGTTTATTTTTTTGTGTATGGAGGTACATCATTTGTTGAAAGATTATTATTTCCCCCATTGATTTGTCTTTGCACCTCCATCAAAAATTGCCCCTATATGCGTGGGTTTATTTCTGGACTCTATTCTGTTCCACTGATATGTGTTCATCCTTCCACCAATACCACACTGACTTACTTTACTCTTTATAGCAAATCTTTAAATCAGTTACTGTAAGTCTTTTAACTTTGTTCTTTTTCATCATTGGTTATTCTGGTTCCTATATATTTCCATATAAATTTTAGAATCAGCTTATCAATTTTTACTTTAAAAGAGTTGGGGAAGGGTAAGCTGGGACGAAGTGAGAGAGTGGCATGGACTTACAAATACTACCAAATGTAAAGTAGCTAGTGGGAAGCAGCCGCATAGCACAGGGAGATCAGCTTGGTGCTTTGTGACCACCTAGAGGGGTGGGATAGGGAGAGTGGGAGGGAGACTCGAGAGGGAAGAGATATGGGTATATATGTATATGTATAGCTGATTCACTTTGTTATAAAGCAGAAACTAACACACCATTGTAGAGCAATTATACTCCAATAAAGATGTTTTTAAAAAAAGTATGCTGTGATTTTGCTTGGAATTGAATTTATAGATCAATTTGGAGAAAACTGACATGTTAATAATATTTGAGTCTTGAAATTCATGAACATGGTATATCCATCCATTTGGATCTTTGATTTCTCTCATTTGATTTTCTGCATGCAGATCTTGCACATATTTTGTTTATACCTAAGATTTATACCTAAGTATGTAATGCTTTTTGGTTCTATTGTAAATGGTATTGTTGTTTTAATTTCCAGTTGTTTGTCACTACTATATGGAAATGCAGTTGATTTTTGTGTATTGGTCTTGTATCCTGTGACCTTGCTAAGGTCAGTTATTCATGTAGCTTTTGTGTGGTTTCTCTTTGGAATTTCTGCATAAATAATCATGTTGATTGAGAATAGCTTATTTATTCCTTTCAGGTCTTTTATTTATTTTCTTGCTTAATGCACTGGACAGGACTTCCAGGACGACCAATTTGCTTTTTATTTGCTAGTCTTGCTTAACAAATTATATTTTTCTAATCTCCCCTTCCATAAAAATAAACCCCTTAAAAAATAAACCTCTAGATGGATTTCAGGGGCCTGTGAATCTTTGAAAAATATAATCAACATTTTATGTTAGTACGTATATCTGTATTTCCTTGGAGGAAGTGGGTTCATAGCTTACATCGGACTGCCAAAAGGATTTATGTCATTAAAAGGATTAAGGAATAAATTTTAAGTAAAAGCACAGGTATAATTTTCATGATCTTGTTTTTCACATATGCAGCAACCAAAGTTATTAAGAACAGTGTTTTTGTTTTTACTTTGCCCCCTCCCCCATTGATAGGAAAGAATAAATATTTCTCTGCAGTTTTGACCCCTATCACTTTTGTGTTAAAGATAAACACGAATTTAAATGTTGGTAGGGATTGGTGGTAGGACATGCTTAGAATGCAGAAGAAATACAGCTGAAGTAAGGCCAATACCTTATTTCAAAGCCCGCAAAAATAAAAATCTAACAAGAAGGGCATAAGGGGGAAAAAATGACTAGTTATCCACATATCAAAGCTTATTATCTTAAGACACTCTTGAGAAACTGAATAAATCACGTTAAGAAGTCTCATTTAAAGAAATATAAAATGATTTAAAATTTGCCACACTTTTATCTCCTTCAGTTTGGTTTAAATCAGCCTATTTAAACAAAAAGTTAACAAGTAGGTTTGGATAAAACCAGAGACAAACAGTAAATAGGATTATTTTTAAGACCTTTTTCAAGCAACTATAAGATGTTAAAGCATTGTCACTAGTTTCACATGAAAACCTAGGGCTGAAATTAATAAGTATATTAATACTTTTAAGATTCTCATAATGTATTAGATTCCATTATTTCCTTTCTGTTGAAGGAAAATCTTTATTATTATGAGCCAATGTTAGTGTTAGGATGGATAATTATTAGCAATCAGTTGACAAGCAAGAGAATTTAGTGAATCCCAGTAGTGAAAAGAATATTGTCTTTTCAAAACAGCCATTAGTGGGAATTCCCTGGCGGTGCATTGGTTAGGACTCCATGCTTCCACTGCAGGGTGCATGGGTTTGACCCATTGTCAGGAAACTAAGATCCCACAAGCCACGTGGCCAAAAAAAAAAAAAAAAAAAAGCAGCCTAGTACTACTAAAGATAACAACAAACATATATATGTTGCTTAGTATGTGTAAAGCACTGTTTGTTTCCTCCTTATAGTAGTCCTCCGAAGTAGTAGTTGTCCTCATTCTATATTTCATTTGATCCCACGTAGTACTGGTAGAACCTTTGTGATAGTATCCTACTAGTCTGGGTGAGCTTTCTCCTCCATACCCATCCTTCAAGGACCTGCATCCTACGTCATGTATCCTTAATTTTTTTCTTTTATTCTCTCATTATGTTAGAACCTCCAGAAGGGCACGTATCACAATCTACTATTTGTTTAAAGTGTCCATTTGAGTGTTTATCTTCTTTGTGTATTAGATTAAGATCATCTGGGGCTTCCCTGGTGGCGCAGTGGTTGAGAGTCTGCCTGCTGATGCAGGGGACACGGCTTCGTGCCCCGGTCCGGGAAGATTCCACGTGCCGCGGAGCGGCTGGGCCCGTGAGCCATGGCCGCTGAGCCTGCGCGTCCGGAGCCTGTGCTCCGCAATGGGAGAGGCCCCAATAGTGAGAGGCCCGCGTACCGGTAAAAAAATATATATATATCATCTGGAGGTCAAGAATTTATTTTAGGAGGACTTCTGCACCACAGTGATTTGCATGGAGTCTACATTATAGGTAATCTGTTTATTAAAATGAAACTCTGAAATGTTATACTTGCATACAATTTATCTTCCAGGAATTTACTTGACAAACCTGCTCATGTGCAAAGTTGCATACGCATTAGGCAGCACAGCTCAGTGGGTAAGAGCCTAAGATGGAATCCAAACTCTGATAACTTTGCTGTGATCTTAAGTCACTTAATCCTTCTGTGCCTTGGTTCCATCGCCTGTAATGACAATAATAATACCTACACCTCAGACAGCAGTCAGGTGAATTAAGAGTTCACTTTTTGAAATGTGCTTAAAACAGTGCCTGCCACATAGTAATATATGTGCTATTCTCTTTTTTTGTATTTTTTTATTGAAGTATAGTTGATTTACAATGTTAATTTTTGCTGTACAGCAAAGTGATTCAGTTATACATATATATACATTGTTTTTTGTATTCTTTTCCATTATGGTTCATCACAAGATATTGAATATAGTTCCCTATGCTATTCTTTCTTATTATCCTGGCACCATTTGCAATAGTAAAAAGCTGGAAACAACCTAAATGTCCATCAATAGGGGACTCAAACAATGCAAAGATGTTCAACATCATTAATCATTAGAGAAATGTAAATCAAAACCAAAATGAAATATGACTGTACATCTACAGGATGGCTATTAGATGAACAGTAGCAAGTGTTGTCAAGGATATGGAGAAATTAGATCCCTAATACATGGATGGTAAGAATATAAAGTAGTGCAACCACTCTGGAAAAGTTTGGCATTTCCTCAAAATGTTAAACTCAGTTGCAATATGACCCAGCAGTTTGCTTCTTAGCTATATCCAAGAGTTGAAAACATACATCCACACAAAAACTTGAACACAAATGTTCATAATTCATAATACCCAAAGCAGAGGCAATCCAACTCTGCCACTGATGGAATGGATAAACAAAATGTGGAATAGCCATACAGAATATTATTCATCCATATAAAGGAACGAGGTATTCGTAAAGCTTCCACATGGATGATCTTTTTTTTTTTTTCACATGGATGATCTTGAAAACACTATGCTAATTGAAAGAAGCCAGACACAAAAGACGACATATTGTATGATTCCATTTATATAAAATGTCCAGAATATGCAAATCTATAGCAACAAAGTAGATTACTGATAGCAAGGGGCTAGAAGGGAAGAATAGGAAGTGACTGCTAATAGGTATGGGATGTCTGTTGGGTGGGGTGAGGAAAGTGTTACAGCATGGGATAGTTGTACAATCTTGTGAATACGATTTTAAAAATGGATTGTACACTTTAAAATGCTGAATTTTACGATATGTGAATTATACCTTAATAAAGTGAATGAAGCATTGGAAGGTCTGTATGTTCTAAGATGGTATAATATCCAAAATATATTAAATGAAAAAGAAATGACAGAAGTTTGCATGGTATGCTACCATATGCTTAAAAAAAAGAAGTACAGACACACACATGCTTTGCAGGCATAAAATCTCTGAAAAGATACACAGGAAATGAGTAACATTATTTCCTAAAGGGAGGGAATCTAGTGGTGACTGAAGAACAGGGTGGCCTGGAAGGGAAACCTACCTTTCCGGTACACATCTTCCTTGACTTACAACGGGGTTACTTCCCGATAAATGCACTATAAGTTGAAAATATCCTAAGTCAAAAATGCGTTCAATACACCTGACCTGCCAAACATCACAGCTTAGCCCAGCCTACTTAAAAAATTTTTTTTTTTGGCTGCACCGCGCAGCATGTGGGATCTTAGTTCCGAGACCAGGGATGGAACCCGCACCTCCTGCAGTAGAAGCGTGGAGTCCTAACGACTGGACCACCAGGGAGGTCCCCAGCCTAGCCTACCTTAAACATGCTGAGAATACTTTCATTAACTTACAACTGGGCAAAATCATCTTAACATAGAGCCTATTTTATAATAAAGGATTAACTATCTCTTGTAATTTGACTACTGTACTGAAAGTGAAAAACAGAATGGTTGCATGGGTACAGAATGGTTGTGTGTATCAGTTGTTTACTCTCACGATCACCTGGCTGACTGGGAGCTGCGGCTCCCTGCTGCTTCGCAGCGTCACAGGTATTGTGCTGCACGTTGCTAGCCCAGGAAAAGATCAAAATTCAAAGTATGGTTTCTAGTGAACACGTATCACTTTTGCACCATAGTAAAGTCGAAAAATCCTACGCTGAACCACTGTAAATTGGGCGCCATCTGTATACGCTTTTGTACCTTTTGAATTCTATAGAGTGCAAGTATTACCACTTCCATTTTTTTTAAAGAAAGAAATAAAAATGGAAGACTGATGCTTTATCTTTAGTCTAAGTTTTATTTTAAGAGATCATCTTCAGTTTCTTCTGTAATAAAAGATATCCAACCATTTGATCAGATTTATTCTTTAGCAACTGAAGCATTAAACAATTACAGTTTTAACTCTCAATCCTTAATACTACTATTCATTATACTTGAGATTGTTTAGCTTTCTCATGGAGAAAAAAAACTAAACATAAACCTTTATACTATCCACCTATGAGTCCAACAGCACAATTTCAATAAGAAAGTTGTACTGATACTGATAATTGAACAATTTATATGATGTCAGCAGAGAGGTATCAAGAGTGATTGTAAAGTGGCATTCTTGTTAAGTCAAGAGCTATGATCTTTGACCCACTGCTCTATCCATTTCAATATCTGATTGATATTATCCTCTAGATCTTCTGGTTTATTGCTCGGCAACTGATGCACTATTTCTTCCTTGTAGGATCCCAAGGCTTCTTCATAAAGAACTTGAAAAATTTCACATTGAATATTGTCTTTTAGTTTCTTCTGATTATAACCCCTAGAAGGCAAAGAGAAGATAAACAAACTGAATGGCATTAACTGGAGTTTTAGGAACAGACTAGAAACTGGACACTTTTGAACACATGAAAAATCACGCAAAAATACTTCTTGTAGGCTCTTTACCTAGAGAAAACAGATTGGCTTCTGTGAATATGAGAGACTTCTTTGACATGAGAGAGGGTTAAACTAAGGACCAAAGTTTAGCTTTGTCTGAGACTTTTTTCCCTACAATCTGTCAGCCACTCAATTAGCAAACATCTACCTACCTCAAGCCAGATGTCAAGCTATGAGATAAATAGTCTATAGCTATGGTCCTAAATTTCAAAAGAGTTAAGGAGTTAAGATATAGACACATAAAACAAATAGATGGCATATAATAAAATAAAATGCATATGATAAAGAATAGCATATACTGATTGGGTACTTGATCACACAGATGTATCTGTACTTTACCAATTCCAAAGACATTGAAAAAATTATATAATCTTTATGCAGATGTAAATTAGCCAACTCATTAGCTAGTGAAAAAAGATAAGGAAAATTCAAACTCAAATTAGTTAAACTTTGTAACAATCAAAATTAAATTGAAGTACTTAAAAGATGATTAACTTTATGAAAAAACCCACAGAATGGGAGAAAATTTCTGCAAATCTTATATCTGATAAGGGACTTACATCTAAAATACGTAAAGAACTCTTGTAACTTAATAAAGAAAGGACAAATAACCAAATTAAAAATTGGGCAAAAGATCCGAATAGATATTTGTCCAAAAAAGATATACACATGGCCAATAAGCACATAAAAAGATGCTCAACATCATTAGCCATCAAGGAAATGCAAATGAAAACCACAATGCGATACTACTTCATATCCACTAGGATGGCTACAATCAAAAAGATAACAAGGATGTGAAAATACTGGCGGCTTCATACACTACTCTTGGGAATGTAAAGTGGTGCAGCCACTCTGGAAAATGGTCTGATAGTTCCCCAAAAGGTTAACATATGACCTAGCAATCCTGTTCCTAAAGAAATTCAATACCCAAGATAAATGAATGAACATGTAATGTTCACACAAAAACACGTGTATGAATGTTCATGGCAGCATTATTCGTAATTGCCAAAAATTGCAAACAATCCAAATGTCTATAATCTGATAAATGGATAAATAAAATACAGTATAACCACATAATGGAATATTATTTGGCAATAAAAAGAAATGAAGTACTGGTACATGCCATAACACAGATGAACCTTGAAAACGTTATGCTAAGTAAAAGAAGCCAGACACAAAAGATCACATTTTGTATGATTTCATTTATATAAAAAGTCCAGAACAGGCAAATCCACAGAGATAGAAGGTAAATTACTGGTTGCTTAGGACTGGGGACTGAGGGAAAATGGAGAGTGACTGCCAATGGGTATGGGTTTTTTGGTGGGGGAGGGGTGATGAACATTTAAAAAAATTGATTATAGTAATGGATATATAACTCTGTGAATATACTCAAAACCACTTAATTGTACACTTCAAATGGGTGTACAATTCACATGGTATGTAAATTTATCTCAATAAAGCTTTTTTAAGGTGATTAACTTTGTAAGTTTTTTCAACGGTTAAAACAAGACTACTTTCTCATAGTTTTTTCATACTTTAGTCTTTAGTTATTTACATAAAATAGTAATTTTTAATAAAAATGTTAAATGGTCTTTTAGAAAACACATATGTACCGTATTGTCTCTATTACTGCTCTGTTCAAATATTTTTTTTTTTTTTTTTTTTTTTTTTTTGCGGTACGCGGGCCTCTCACTGTTGTGCCCTCTCCTGTTGCGGAGCACAGGCTCCGGACGCGCAGGCTCAGCGGCCATGGCTCACGGGCCCAGCCGCTCCGCGGCATGTGGGATCTTCCCGGACCGGGGCACGAACCCGTGTCCCCTGCATCGGCAGGCGGGCTCCCAACCACTGCGCCACCAGGGAAGCCCTGTTCAAATATTTTTAATGGCTTTTCCCTGACTAAAGAAAGATGGTGAAAGTTTTAGGTATAGCTCCAACCTAACTTTCCCTATGTATTTGCCACTATACTTTTTTGTGCAAGAATTTGCAAGTATCCCATCCAATGGTGCTTAGTCAGAGCTGACTATAGTCAGTGAGAACCACAAATTCTGAACCTGAAGTTAGGCAAACTTCTGGAGTTTTCCTTCTGGAGACTGCTTTCTAAATTCCTGTAAAACCTCCTTTTTTCCACAGTTTGAATCAAAAGACAGTGGGAAAATGTCTTCCATAAAATTTTGCTTTTCTGGTTATTCTGGATTAAGTCTGATGCTCTCCTGAAGGGATGAACTCAAATATATTGTGAAATGTTAATTTATCTTGTTAAAGGTTGTAAAATGTTCATTTATCTTTAGCTTTTCATAAGCTTTCTCATTTCTGTTGTGAGGATGATTTGAGTGGGTAATGTTCATTCCATAGCAAAGAGTATGTTATTGGTTTGGCTGTTTTCCTATAAAAGTTTTACATTAAGGAAAAAGCATGACTAAGTAGGGTTGATATATAGTACATTTTACTGAATCAGACTGTCAGTTGAGGTATTCATTTACTCAGAAACTACTGCTTGCGTTTTACGAATGCACCTTTTTCCGTTAGGTTCAGAAAGTTGGTACCGTACAGACTTGGTTTATAATAAGACCAAAATAAAGTAGTCATGTTTTCAAATAGAACCTTTTATGATGTTCATGTTGGCCAACTTCAGGAATCTGAGTAAAAGTTTACAAAATACTTTAAGGATTCAGTGTTCTTCCTTCCTTACCTAGTTTCAAGTCTGTTGTACAAAACACTGTTATCTGTTTTCAGCACAAATACTATATGAAACCAGCGTTCAGGGAAGAAATCACAACCATGGTAATCAACAATAACTCCACCTTCACTCATTTGGTTTTCTAACTCATCAACTACCTGTAAGAAAGGGGAGAAAAAAAAAAGATGAATACTCTTTAAAAAAACTGAGGTCAACTTTCCTATAAAATTTTTTTAAATGTATACTGTATAAAAAAGATTGTACTTACTCTGTCTTCATCTAAAATGGGACAGTCATACTCTTCATCATAGCCATCATATAACTGCCCTGAAAGAGATTTACATTGGCATATTAAAGTAGTATTTTCTAAGTAACTTTCAGTAATGTTCAATTACTCTTAGAGACAAGGGAGGGCACTAATACAATAGATGTCATATGGACAGCAAACATAAAGAGCAGTATTGATAAATTAGAATTTTGTCTAGAAGGAAACTTGGATAACAAAATACCTGAAAAAGAATGAATAATAGCCAACTTCAGAATTTGTGGGGCTATTAGTAGAAGAGAACTAGTTTCAGTGAGCTACAGATTGGTGCAAAGAGGGGACACATGGATACAAACACTCGTACACACATTAACAGGAGATTAAGTTCCAAATTTATTAGGCCAAGGATATGAAACTTATTAAAAGGAACAGCAGGTTCTTGATTCCAGAAATGAACCCTTTGTCACTGAGGTCACATCTTCATGGGGTTTGGGGAAGGAGAGTCAGTACCCAGATGCTCCTTCACTTCTAGAATTCCAGCATCCCCAAAAGCCAAGGGTTGAATATCTTATTTCAGAAGGTAAAACAAGAATGATGGGGGCAGGCATAAAGGAGGCAGATTTAAATCTAACATAAGAATTTTTCAACAAATTAAAGCTTCCTTTCAAAGGAAGTGTGTCTTAAGGAGGTGAGACATACCAATCCCACCCTCACCCTGAATCCCTAGGAGGTATATACTCTTAAGGCAGGCTTAGATCATTCTTCTAGCCATCTCGAAGAGCATGCTATAGTCTTCCCACCTCTTTCCCCTTAATAGTTTGGCACAGGTTGAAATGAGCTTCAAAGGAGCGTGAATTCTGAAGTGACAAAGGGGTGGTCCTGAGGGTTTGTGGAAGGCACAAAGGCAGTTTTAACTGTTTTCCTGGAGGGTCTGTGGGCTGATTCTGGGCACATGAACCATTTCTCTAGCATCCTAGTGTGGCCTCTGACTTCTTGGGTTACAGTTCAGTTACCAGAAACTCTTACCAGCTAAAAAGTTAAACTGTCTTGGTATGGGAAAAACTGGTTAACAATATAGAAACTAATCTAAACCCTTACTTTACACCACAAACCCTAGCTGAATTAAAGAGCTAATTTCTTTTTCTTTTTTTTTTTTGCGGTACGCAGGCCTCTCACTGTTGTGGCCTCCCCCATTGAGGAGCACAGGCTCCAGACACGCAGGCCCAGCGGCTTTGGCTCACGGGCCCAGCTGCTCCACAGCATGCAGGATCCTTCCGGGCCGGGGCACGAACCTGCGTTCCCTGCATCGGCAGGCGGACCCCCAACCACTGCGCCACCAAGGAAGCCCCAAGAGCTAATTTCTTAATTCCAAAGATAACTAATGGAAAATTAAACCTACAAAGGTATGATACATTTGAGTTTGTGAAAAAAAATAAAATAATTGATTGAAACATATAAAATGTTAAATCTGTTTGATGAAAAATAGTATAATTTTTAAAAAATGAAAAATGGCAGGGAGAAATACTAGGACAAAGGACTGAAATGTAGATTATATAAATTCAAAATAACAATAAGTAGCTTAACAAAGAATAACAAAAAAATTCACACAGAATGGAAAAGATAATTAGTAAACAATACATGAAAAAATACTGTACTTTCCCAGCTACTAAAGAGATGAAAATTTAAATGAGGCTTTTTATACCTGTTATATTAGTTATACATGCATTTAGTAAACTGACTCTGGAAACGAATAATTTTTAAAAGTAAAACATCATACCCGTTCAGAGATTTCTTTTGACCATTGAATTTCAAACCAGAAAAAAATTTTAAAAGATGCTTTAAAATGTTCAGCAATAGCGAATTAGTTAAATCTTGTTTACTAACTTGCTAAAATATTATGTAATTAAACTTAAGTAAGTAAAATATCAGGTTGTTAAATTTCTGTTATTTTTACAATATTTTTTACAATACCACAAAATCTAAAAATACCTACAGCTGATTTTTGTACTATGTGGGAATCTGGAGTAGATAAATGTTCCTTCATATTTTAAATCCAGACTAGTTAAATCTTTAAAAATATATGCTGCCTAAAACACAGACAACTATAGCAGTATTAGCTTTTAGAATTAAAGTCTTTATATACTGCAATGCTGAAATGCAGGATTTCTTAAGTCATGTGAATACATATTAATAAAATAGTGTAATCCAAGTTTTCCAACATTCATTTCAAAAAACATTTATCAAACACCATGTACCAGTAATTACAGAGGTAAGGAAGATATAATAGTGAACAAATTGAACAAGAAGACCAACTCAGTCCTTCCCTCCAAGAGTTGACAATAAAATGGGAGATGACAGACAAGTAACCTGGAAATTGTAATATTTAATGCTGTGGATCATGGTGCTCTGGGAGCAATAACATGGGGACCTTTTAGGTTAGGAACATAAACTTGGGATATTAGAGGAGGCTTCCTGAAGCAGGTAACTTCTAAGTGGAAACTTGAAGCAGTTAGCTCAGGAAAAAAACGTAGGTAAGACAATTCTTAACAGAGAAAACAAGATATTCAAAGGCAGAGAGACTAAGGAGGGCAAGCCTTTCAAGGGAGGAAAAGTCTTTCAGAATAGTTAGAAAATAAGTGATAAGGGGTCAGGGGGATTAAGGCCAGATTAAAAAGGGCCTTGAGGGACTTCCCTGGTGGCGCAGTGGATAGGAGTCCGCCTGCCAATGCAGGGAACACGGGTTTGAGCCCTGGTCTGGGAAGATCCACATGCCGTGGAGCAACTAAGCCCATACGCCACAATTACTGAGCCTGCGCTCTATAGCCCATGAGCCACAACTACTGAGCCGGAGTGCCAGAACTACTGAAGCCCACGAGCCTACAGCCCGTGCTCCACAAAAAAGAGAAGCCCCAGCAATGAGAAGCCCACGCACCGCAACAAAGAGTAGCCCCCACTCACCGCAGCTAGAGAAAGCTGGCACGCAGCAATGAAGACCCAACACAGCCAAAAAATAAATTAATTAATTAAAAAAAAAAAGACCTTGAAGGCTGCACTGAGTTGTTTAGACTTTATCCCAAAGCAAAGGAAAATCATTAAAGCATTTTAAGCATGAAATGACATGATTGATTTCAAATTTTTAAAAATCATTTTGATTTCTGTGTGGAGTTGGAAGGAAGCAAGTCCAGAAGAAGCATGGATACCATATAAAAGCTACTGCAGAATTTTAGGTGATAATTATAACCTGTACTACAAGGAATGGAGAGAGATGAATTCTAAACTTTGTTTCAAATTTCTAAAAAGAGGAAAAATTTGTGCTACTTTAGAAACTTCAACTGGTAGTCACATTTATAATTGTCTATACAGTGGATCTTCATATGGCAAAGAGGAAAAAAAAGCTTGATTTCATCAAATTATCGAAACTTAGAAAATTAAATCAGTTTCCTAAACAAAGTTTTATGATTTTCTTAGATAAATTACTTGCAGAAAAAAATTGATTGTGGAGCCGGTTAAAAGGCTTAAAATGACCCTCTTACCTTAAAAAGACCTTCCAAGCTGTCATTAGTCAAGCTATAAAAACATGACCTTTCCTTTAACTGCCATCCTATCATTTATACACTCACGTGAAAGCCGTTCTTTAAAGCTAACCATATAGGGATGCTAGTCATCTATTTTGCATCTGTACTAATGCAATTAGTATAAGAAGTTAATTGGTTTAGAAGGATTGGGAGCTTTGATACCTGGCCTTTTATGCAAAGAGAGCAATGAATTCTGCCAAGAGAAGTTAGCACCAAAAGATGCGGCATTCGAGTAGGGCCTTTTAAGGAACTGTTTATAAGACAGATGAGGAAGGGCATGTACAGGTAAAGGGAATAGCATGTATAAGGACATGGAGATGGAAGACTCCCCATGCGTTTGAAGAACAATAGTGCACTGTGGGTAGACTTAAGGGGACATAGGGCATAGTGGCTGCAGGGAAGGGCTGAAGGTAAACTGTAGCCAGTTCATTACTTCATTAAGGTGAGTGGCCTTTATCATTAAAAAGTTCAAGTAATTTCATCCCCTCTCCCCGCCCGCCCCCTTTTTAAAGGACATAATGATGGTGTACAGAAGAGGGAGGGAAGAGATACTGAAGAAGAGATTCAGCACGAATGGTCTTGAGAATGGTATAGCGGTACCAAGGGGACACAGCGTTAATGGTCTTAGGAATCGGATAGGGGTATCAAAAAGATTTTTTCAACTATCAAGATTAGGAGACAAGTGCATCTGTGTAGTGTGTAAATGCGTTTTTAATGTGTGGGTGACAGGAATCAGGAATGGGCAAGCAGTCAGGGATGACTTCAGAACATGTGCTTTTTAAACATTAACTTGGAAACATGTGGGAACTATCCAGATGGTTAAATCTAGTAGATGTCTAGATGTTGGGCTAAGTTTTAATAATAAATTTAAGAGTTATAAGTAAAAAGGACTAACTAGTCCTGAGTCAATGAAATTACCAGAGGGAGGGGCAGGATTACAAGATGGCTGCAATGAGTTCACAGGGGAAAGCGGTATATATGGTGGGAAGGAGAGAATCAGATGAAAAGATTGGGAGAGCAGTGTTGGAGAGAGGACAACGGAGAAGTTAGTTTCAAAGGCTTCCAGTGGTAGTTGGTTCAGGTGAGGGAAAAAAATGCGATACACATAGGTTAGAGCGGGAATGGCAAACTTCTTCTGTAAAGGGCCAGACAATAAATACTTCAGGGTTTGCAGCCTAATCTAGCTAGTGGCTCCTACAAAAACAGCTGCAGCTTGCCAACCCCTGCCTTAGAAACACATCAAGATTTTAAGTGTTGAGGGCCAGATATTTGAAACGCATCCAGTGTCTAGACATATGAGCATCCTGGGGTTAGGCATAGAGGCTGAAGACTGATAAAACTGGTGGCAGGAAAATTAAGGATGCTGGTAGAAGTTTAATTAAATGATTGCATATGGGAAAGGACATCAAGTGAGGAATGTGAGACTGGAAGAACTGGGGTAAGAAAAGCATTCTTAGTCACTCCACATTCAGGACTCTCCATAGTTTTATTAAGCTTAATTCCCCACCTAATTTTTCCTGCTTTAGTTCTAAATGTCATAAAGAAGGTCTCTCACAAATAATACAGCCATCCAACATGACTACTAGGATGGCAATAAACTCCATTTAGACACATTTGTTTAAAACCCGTTTTGTTTTTTGTCTCCTTACTTATAGCAGGGTTTCTAAACCTGAACTACTACTGACCTTTTGAGCTTGATAATTCTGTTATGGGGGTGGAGGGCTGTCCTGTGAGTTGTAGGATGTTCAGCAGAATCCCTAGACTCTACCCATTAGAGGTCAGTAGCAACCCCCCCACTCCAGTTATGACTACCAAAATATCTCAGAAGGTGCCAAATGTCCCCTGGAGGGCAAAAATCACCCCGTTGAGAACCACACTGCTTTATAGAAGATTGCATGGTTTCCCTTACAACATATTACCATTTGGAAAAAATGAGGAGGCTGAATGTCTCAGACTATTTCCTAGTAAGATTTTCAGATACACTCAGATGGCATCGGAGGGAAAATATCTGGTACATTTTGAAATCACTATAAAGCACCTCATCTAACACATGTCAAATCAGATCAGAAATCCTTTATCTGGCATAATGGGAGGGAAAAAAGCTCCAGTTTTCCTTTAAGGCAGATTCTCATGAAATAATCTCAATAAAATACAAAGGGGATGGTCAGGACCATACACCATCAAGTGTACACACATCTTTTGAGTACAAGGAGACTCAGTGAAGAGGAAAAGGAGTGTCTCACAGTGGAATATCCCTGGTCTGGTGTTACTATTGCTCTCAGTAATATTCATGACAGATTATATAGTAATTTCATTAAGTTTAGAAATATTGAGTGGGTGAGATGAGAACTGGAAGACATGACTGAAATTGACTGACGTATGTGACTCTGAAATCACTTGTCAAAAAGAGTAAAGTTCAACAGGCAAAGGAACAAAACCAGATTTCATATAGGTATAAAATGGAGAATGTCAAGCTATGCACAGTAGCAAATAAAGACCTAAGTTTTATTAACTATAATTTGAATGCCAAACCTGGATTAAAAATATGAGCATGATACTAGCTTATAGTATCAAGAATATGACAAGCAAAGATGCACAAAAATTGACCTGCAAAAAGGAATAATGGGAAAAAACTTCAAAAAAAAACTTTTTTAAAGATGTTGGGGGTAGGAGTTTATTAATTAATTAATTTATTTTTGCTGTGTTGGGTCTTCGTTTCTGTGCGAGGGCTTTCTCTAGTTGTGGCAAATGGGGGCCACTCTTCATCGTGGTGCATGGGCCTCTCACTACTGTGGCCTCTCTTGTTGCGGAGCGCAGGCTCAGTAGTTGTGGCTCACAGGCCCAGTTGTTCCGCGGCATGTGGGATCTTCCCAGACCGGGGCTCGAACCTGTGTCCCCTGCATTAGCAGGCAGACTCTCAACCACTGTGCCACCAAGGAAGCCCTAAAACTTCAAAAATTTTTAAGTGGTAAGATACTGGGAGCCACACCAAGGGTCCTTAAATATATCCAAAGGGATAGAAAAATGGGACCTAGGAAGAAGTCTGGCAATTGAGAAAGATAAATCTAAATGGAGAGGATTCGCTATAAATAAAAATCCTGACCAAGTGGTCTCTAAAAAACAGACATGGTATACTTCAGCAATCTGAAAGAATGGCCCGTAAGAGTGACTTACACACCAGAGATCATACTATAACCTAAACATGTGAAGACACTAGAAGTGACTATTGGTAAGGAACAGACTGCAACAACTTCAAGCTTTTGCAACTGTTATTTCTGTTGGTGATAATGAGGCAGAAAATTGCATCTAAAAATGTAAAAACATTATCGCCAAAGTACCAACAATCAAATGGATGAATTACAACTTTATTTTTTACACTTAAAGGCTGATGAAAAACCATTACTAATCCTATTAAAGAAAATCCAACACAGTATCTCAATTGAAAAGTATGGTAACCATATTTACTCATTAAATACTATTTTTCTAAAACACAACATGGAAACATCTAGCATGCATGTTTAATCTCAGTACAATGGATTCAAAACCAAGTATACATGTTACATGCATCAAGACTAAATTACAAATTATCATAGTCATCATCATCATCGTCATCATCATCATCATCATCTTCACGTTTTCTTTTCAATGCATTTGATGCTTCATTGGCAGTATTCTGTGATGACACCATGTTAGTGGTAATAAGAATATTTTTGGACCCAATTAGTGATGGATTAATTAGAACATTCTGAACTGCTGATGTTGCAGGAATTGATGCTTTTACAGCTGGGGATTGTGAAGTGGGCATCTGTACTGTGAACCTTTGCCCTGTGAGGGACACTGGAGTCCCTACTTTAGTTGAAACAGACATGGTTTGTGGGGTTGGTGTGCCAAGCGTGGGAGTACTTGGTCTGCTAGTAACTGAACCAACACTTAACCGTGGAACTGTTATTCTTCCCGCAGAAGTAGATGCCTTTTTTTGTAAGGATTTAAGTCTATAATTTGGAGCAGTCAAGCAATATCTATCAGGTGGCAATCTAGGACCTGAATATGGCTTGATTAACGGCAAAGGGGTTTGATTCCTTTGCCTTGCAATATCTAATAAAAAATCTCTTGGGGGAGGAGAGGTAAAAGACTGGTCAGCACGACACTGGATGGCCAATCGCACATCATCTGCATCAACAGTAGCCTTCTTAGCATGACTTGAATAAATTTTTGCATCATCTAGAATTGTGGTCACATATCGGAAGGCAAACTCCAACATCTGATTTATAACTCTTGGTTCATATTCTGTAATCCCCATATCCTTCAGGATTTGTGCCATCATCTGTGCATCTTTCGGCATGCTCTTGGGAGAAGCCATCTTGCCAGACTCCATGATATCCGGTGATCAGACTTTAGATCATTTGAAAAAAATATGTACATTAGATCAAACCTGAAATAGTTACTTTAGTAGCAACTGTCAGGAACTTTAAAATACATGTTAAATTTTTAAAAATATAAATTAAAAAATACGCTAAATCTTTTTAATTTTAACGAGGCACATTTAAAGTTCCCTTCACTTAAATTTATTTTCTACCCATCAGAGAATATAAAAAGATGAAGACACAAATAAGGGAGTGATAAAAGATTGGGGAAAAACAGGGTAAAATAACCAAAAACATACATCATTTTAAAATATGTGCAGTTGGGGCTTCCCTGGTGGCGCAGTGGTTCAGAGTCCGCCTGCTAATGCAGGGGACACAAGTTCGTGTCCGGGTCCGGGAAGATCCCACATGCCGCAGAGCGGCTGGGCCCGTGACCAATGGCCGCTGAGCCTGCACATCCGGAGCCTGTGCTCCGCAACGGGAGAGGCCACGACAGTGAGAGGCCCGCGTACCGCAAAAAAAAAAAAAAAAAGTGCAGTCGCTTACAGGCACGCACCTATAAACTAATCTAAGAAAAGACCATAGGACAGCCATGTCCTACTGCCTGAGTTCAAAATCATGCCCTTCCAGTGAGCTCATATACTCACTGTCTCCATAGATATATATGCTTAGCACCACCCTGACCTTTACGTGTTTGCCCAACTCAAAAATACTCTCCCTCTTCCTCATATTCAAACTGTCCTAAGTCTAATCTTCCTGGAAGCTATCCCACTTATTACTGTCCACAAGAACTGCTAGCCAACTGCAGAGGGGATGTAGTGGTCAAAATAACTAGGACACAGCATGAGACAATATGTTCTATTTCTATGGGTCCCCAACAGAGCATTAATTCCTTCATGGCAATTTTTCTCTGCTTTTTGTACCTTCTCTCAAGTACAGTACTAATACTCCATTATTCCTTTCACTTTTTTCAACAAATCTAACACCAAAGTGCCCCTTACCTTCTCGTGCTAAATCACCCACATTAACGTATTTCAGTCCTGATCTTGATGCAAGTTCTTTGCCTAGCGTGGTTTTTCCAACCCCTGGTGTACCTGCAAGACAAGCCACAGAAAAATACTGTTCATGAATACTTATTAGACTTTAGCCTCTAATCTGCCTTCTTAAGGTTCTTAACAACTGAAGAGTTCCCTAATTAGCAATCCTATATAAAATTACACACACCATAATCTAATCAAAACTACCCAAAGCCTGCTGAAGATCAGAATTTCACCCAGTGTATCTGATTTCACCAGGAGTGGGGCTTGGGAGAATCTGATGACAATTACAGACTGTCTGCCACCACCATGGAAATTCCCAGAATAAAACTAGCTACCTCAAATAAACTGCCATCATTTATTTGCTTTAATTAAAAAAATTAAATTGTTCATGGAAAAAAGTTAAGCAGTATGAAAGAATATCCACTATACTCTTCCCTAGAGACAACCAGTGTAAACCACTTTCTTATGTATCTCTCCAAAGAAGTCATATACATATGTTTGTGTATACATCCATATACATGCAAATATATGGTAGCGTACTACACGTGTACATATACACATTGCGTGCATACATACATACACACACCATATATTTCCTTCTACATAAATGGCCATACTATACATTGTTCTTCACCTTCCCTTTTTTATATTTATTGTTTCAAGATAAATAATCAAACACTTAATTTTCAACTTGAACTAACGCCACTGAAATTACAAAACCTGATTATAATTAAAGATAAAAGGAATTGGGCTTCCCTGGTGGCGCAGTGTTTGAGAGTCTGCCTGTCGATGCAGGGGACACGGGTTCGTGCCCCGGTCCGGGAAGATCCCACATGCCGCGGAGCGGCTGGGCCCGTAAGCCATGGCCGCTGAGCCTGCGCGTCCGGAGCCTGTGCTCCGCAACGGGAGAGGCCACAACAGTGAGAGGCCCGCGTAACGCAAAAAAAAAAAAGGAAGGAATAAGTCAAGTCTACCTATAAGGGCAATAACATTTTTACCTCCAGTCCACTATAATACACCAAGTCTGAATCCTCAACTCACCATGTTTTCAATAAAACGCTCACATTTAGACTTTTGACGATATGGCTTAATATTAAAAAACCAAGACACTGTCTGACCCAAACAAATCAGATATTGTAAAATCTTCCCCTTAAGGACGCTTAAAGGCTAAATAGTAACCTGTTGAGGTTAATCTGCTACTCTCAGACACAGACAGGACTTGTGCGCTGCCAATATGCTTACGTTTTGTTAAAGGATAAAACTTGGCTTTGATCCACAAACAGCGCCTCAAATTTTATTGTGCTGCAACAGCATCTACACCCATTAGATTTTTCCAGGAATGCCCTATGATGCTATTAAATACTACAATTTAGTAAACATTTCCAGAGTTAAACGACCAGAAATATTTTTTAAAGTCGTTATGCGGCATTTTACTACCCCTCACAGGTAACAAGTGCCCTGAGTATGGATCCAAAGACCCAGAAAAAAACCCCACGATCAGCCCGGGAATTTTACAGCATCTCTACGAGAAACGACCAGAGATGCTCAGTAGATGCCTTTACTTCTTAAAACACAAAGAAAAAGCCTCTGATGCTAACTCCGCAAGCGTATACACCAAATTTATCACCCCACACCGCAAATATCCGAACCCCTTCATCGAAATCTCTCAGATACAAAGGGAAAATAAGAGACGGCCCTAGAGGCCTAAGGACTAAAACATCCACCATTAGCGGATCTACTAAGGGCCGAATACTGCCTTACCTTATCTCGCTAACCACGCAAAGACACCCCGCCAAGTAAAGAAGCAACAGCCATTTTACAGACAAAAACCTGATTACGAAAGATTAGGCAGCTTGCCAAAAAAGGGAACTGTATATTATCTACCTCTCTCCGCCTCACCGAGTAGCCAACCTCTGAGCAAAAGAATTAACGTCCGTCGTCCCCTTCCCCCAGCCTCGTGCAAAACCGTCGCGAGGGCGGGGGGTACAGGCCCTGACAACTACAACTCCACGCGACCCTCGCCGAGCCTCGCAATAGAACACTAAGCGACCCCACGTCGGGCTTTCCAGGCCTCAGAGCACTCCGCGCCCCGCGCCAGCCCCGCCGCCCACCACAACCCCCAGTGCGCCCCCTGACCAGTGAGCAGGATGTTCGGAAGCAACATGGTTCTCGCCGCGCTGGCTCCCGACGCCTCTGCACAAGCGCCCTACACGCTACAGGGAGGGGCCGGAAGGGGAGGATAACGGCAAGCGCCAGTGGCGCCGGCGTACTCGAGGCCTGGAGTGTCGCTCGCGACCCACCTCCGCCGCCTCGTCACCCACCATTGGTTACCTGGCTTTCTATGACACGCTTCCATCGCAGTGTCCGAAGTACGAGCACACGTCGGGTCGGCGCTTCCGGTCAGGCAATGCGCTGGATGCCTAAGACAGTAGCTCCTTAGGAGGCCCCGCCTTTCGGGCTGTGTCGCGGAAGCGCCGACCGACCTGGAAGGTCCCCGGGAGGCGGGACCTCCAAGAGGGTTCCGCGCTGAGCCTGGTTAGGGCTGGGTGGCATCCCTTGCACCTGGAGCTGAGCCTGGGCTCCACCGCTCCTCTCGGCCCATGAGGGGATGCAGCTACCGGAAGGTAAGGCTGCCGCGGCTGGGGCTGCGGTGTATATATGTCGTAGAGACGCGAGTCCATTTCTGCCTTCTCGCCTTCCCAGACTCTGATGGCTCTTCCTCCCGACCTGCCCACCCCATCTGGGGATGAGACGGGTCGGGGTGCAGAGCTCTGGCCTGGAGCCGGGGCACGCGAGCTCATCTCGGCTTTACGTTGACTAGCAGTATTACGTTGGACGAATATGTGAGCTTAGTATCCCCAGTGCAGTGTGTAGGATGGTGGTGGGTTTGCTAGAAATACTCTTCAGGTTCTCTTCTCTGTCTCTGACGTCTCATTTCAGAAACCTGGTACCATCAAGGACAATTGCCTGCTTTTTCAAGGAGGTAACTGTCAGTCTTGCTTTCAAAGAGCGACTAGAGTCCTGACTATAACAACAGTCTGCATCTTTTATTTCGAGCTGCCAACTCTGTGTTTTCCACCTATGTATCTCTTTGAAACCGCAAAGCAAAAACTTCTCTAGTCGTGAACAATTTGTGTGTGTGTGTGTATGATTTGTTTTCTAGTGTGTGGAAGTATTTACACATAAATTATGTGTGACTCCAAACTATAAAGCTCAGCTTACAGGTTTGTAGACCTTAAAAAACTTTCCTTCTGGCTAACTTAAAATTGGTGAGTTCACTAGTTTGTATAAACATTGAAGAACTATGAAAGTCAGAAAGCAGTGTTGCCAAAAAATTTCGTAATAACGTATTCAAATAACAACAGTTATAGAAAAAGTTTACTGTAAGATATAAAGTCTTTGTCCAAAGTAAGTGATAAGTCTGAATTCATTGTATGGTGCTTTTTTTGTTATTATTTTTGAAATTTTGGAAAATTTTTTGAAATTTTATAATTTGAAATGTGGGGAACTTTAATTTTCAGATGAAAACTACACAAATAAAATTGTTTAATTTTTCTTAATGACAAAAGATAGGTTCACAAATGTGTAGTTTTTCTGTTTTCTCTAATACATTATTGAGTTTGTAGGAAAAACATTACATCACCACAGATAATTTGACAGTTATAGTCATTAAAAGTAAAATTTATTTTAGTATTTTGATTTCTTGCTGCATGTATGTTTGCTGTGTTCTCTTTCACTAGTTCTTGAGCCTTAACTTTATTATGTCGTTGATTTTTATCAATATATATTAATTATTTCTGTTTTACAGTTTTTCTTAATTTGAGACTTTTTTTCTTTTTTTCCTCTAGGTGAATTATACTTTAATGTACTACAGGTTGTATACTACGGATGGGAACTATTAAAGTTTATAATGTCAAAAACTTTTCTTAGACCAAAGGCATCTTCCACAAAGGTATGATACACTAAAATGGCCATGTGATAACTGCCCAAAAGGAGTTATAAATTTTTATATGTGTTCCCAATGACTTATTACTGCTATGAGAGTAATGGTGCCCAGTATTTGTTGTAATTAGTGATCTAAAAAGTTCAAAAATAAATTGTGAAACAACTGTACACTGAAAACACAACCTTAATTTTGAAAAAATGTTTATTTACAATCCTGGTCACAAAGAAAAGGCTGAAAACTCTTGAATGAAAGAGCAATAGAAGAAAAAGAAATACATGAGCTGTAGTTGGTGTTATAGCTTAACAACAAACCCTGCTTCTTAGAAATTAGGTGGTTCAATGTGCCAGTTCTCAACAAGGCTAGCGGGTGGGTAGGATGGGTATCAGACAGTATACTGAAAGTTAGCTGTTTTCCTAGTGGTGGATCTGATTTTTCTCTTACTCTAAGTGAATTATTTAACTTTGCTGTTTCTCTTCCTCTTCCTCTTTTTTTTAAAAGTAAATGGAAATCCATATTTACATAAGAAAACTGTAAAATGTATAAGTAACATGGAGATTGGAATCGCTAGATCAGAATTGCTATCAAGAGTTTTACTACTACTAATATTTTTATGTACTCTTAAAAATAGAGGAAAGGGGCCAAAATTGTAGTACTAGTAATAGTCTTTTTAAAGAGGAGGAAATAAATTGGGTAGCTATGACTAAAATTTTTTTTCCAAGAAGTCTTCATTTCTTTACCCACTGCTGATCATAATCCTAGATTCTGTTTATAAGAGGAATGAAGTTTGATTTCGCATTCATAAAATACTTGAAAGTATTGCTCCTCCTGAGCCTACTTTCAGCTCCAACCACTGTTTTTTGTTTTGTTTGTCTCCCAGAAAGGAACATTGTCAAATAAATGGTTCACAACTATGGTTGAGTATTCTTCAAGGAAAATATAATCTTGTTAGCCAGGCAGGGAATTACAAAAGTCAGGTACTAAGCTAGATTTTTTTAGATTTATACTGTTGGAATGTTAAGAAAAAGTCCACTTTTAAAATTCTAATTATTAAAAAAAGAACACTTTTTAATGCTCAAATATTTTTAGGTTAAAATTGCTTAATTTAGCATTTCTCTGTGTGTATTCTTACAAAGGATTTTAAAGAAAAGGAAGTGTTGAAGGGAAACGTAGAGGGGTTAATAGTTTCTATAGACTAGAAGACCATGAAATAGAACTCACTGATTTTCCTGCTCTGTTAAACTAGTACTCGTTTTCCTAAACAAATCTGACAAATCACCCTCCCTGGAAAGCCTGCCTCCTTTTCATAAACATATTAGTTGCTTCATGAGCTGAAGAAAAATATAATCAAGTCATAATTACAAACTATTCATAGTGTCAGTATTCTTAGACCTATCTTCACATATCTTAAAGCCGGTAGGGATTATTTGAATGTATAAAATGGTTCTTAGTTTGTGAATGTATTAACCTGGTCAAGGCAGAAGTGTTACTTTTCTTACCGCTCTACATAGTTAAAATAATGCCTTTTTTTCTTTATTGTTTTACTTCTTTTTTTGGTAGGTAATTTTAATATTTGTGTTTCAGAGATACAAATGAGTTTTTAAAGTATCAGTCTAATCTTTATTCTGGGAAGACTATAATTAATAAAAAGAATTAAGTTTGTATTCTATATTCATTTATATGACATCCATCATTACCATGGTCAAGTAGATAAGTATACATTTATGCTTATTGTAAAGTAGAAAAATGACTAATACAGAGTCAATTTTATTTAAAGAGCTAATTTGTGAGATTTTTATTTTAAATGTTACAAGTATAAGAATTTTTTTAATAGAGTCGTTTAGTTATATAGGGAATAGATGCAAAAAAAATGTAATAGTGTTTACATGGTTTCTTTTTTTCAGATAACAAACTGGGTAGACTCATCATTTGATGATTTTTCAGAGACTACAAGCATCTCTACTATTACTGCCACATCATTAGGTGTGAATAACTCAAGCCTTAGAAGAAAAAAGGTGCCTTCCACAGTAGAAAGTAGCAAATTTCCAGCTAGAAAAAGAGGAAACCTATCTTCCTCAAAGCAGATTTATGGTCTAGAAAATTCAAAAGAATATCTGTCAGAAAATGAACCATGGGTGGATAAATACAAACCAGAAACGCAGGTAATAAATGACATACAAACAAGTCTACGTAATTTAGTTTCAGGAAGGAGAGGGATGTGCATTTTCAGATATTCATAAAAATCTTTCTGCCTAAATGAATTAGAAAAAAAATAATAATTTCTAGGTTTTTTATATTCCAAGGCTCAAATTTTCCCAACAGTTATTCAGAAGGTATACCATTGGTTATTTGTCTTTGATTTAATTTTACCCCCAACATAGACTTGATCCATTTAATTTTTTGCTAAATGTAATACCCCTCCCTATTTATTCCCTTCCCAAAATGTATAACAGGATTTTAAAATATTTTATAATTGCATATGTGCCTCAAATTTTCATATATTGGGGTCAGTTTAAGAATAGAATTTTTCCATATCAGTATAAAGAATTGAATTAAGTATAATCAAAAGGACCTTTTTATTACTATATCATGTTACTTGTTTCTAGTTTTTTTCATTAAAAACGTGTAGATTAACCTGTGCTGATGTATCAAAAAATTTTGAGTTAAAATGTTTTATTTTAAACTTGAAAATTTTAGCATGAACTTGCTGTGCATAAAAAGAAAATTGAAGAAGTTGAAACCTGGTTAAAAGCTGAAGTCTTAGAAAGGCAGCACAAACAGGTAACTAACTAAGAAATGTGTTTAAAAATATTTGGCCTCAAATGTTTCTCTGGTTGGTTATAAGAAGTTAAAAACTTTCATGTTGACTTTCTCATAAGTCCAGATCATCTGCAGTAGAAAGCTGTCTGGCCTTACTACTTCTTTGTCATTAAAAGACTCAAGAGACTTTGCGTTTTCCCCTTGACTTGTACCTCTTTTTCCCTCTTATATATAAAGCATAGTAAACCATCAGGGGGCTAATATATTTAGCATATCAGATCATATCACACTAAAGCAAGCAGGCAAATTACGTATTAGTTTTCGTATTAAATATAACCTAAAATAGTCATTCATCCTACGCTTATGTTTTTTCTTTCACTTCCTAATTCCATAATTACCCTTGGCCCCCAAGCTAGAATATTCTCTCTCTCTCTTTTTAAACTTTTTTAATTTTGAGATTCTTGAAACATAAAGAAAAAATAGAATAGTAAAAATAGAATAGTAAGTGAACATTCAGGTACCTGTAAAAATACTCATCATTTTCACCCATGAGTATTTTAATGTAAATTATAAATGTTTGGCATTTAATTCTCTAATGTTATCTAATGCTCTGTTCATATTCACATTTTTCCAGTTGTCTTTTATATCTGGTTTGTTACAACCAGTATCTAATCAAGGACCACCCATTACATTTGATTGTTCTATCTCTTAGGGCTTTTAAAATCTAGAACAGTTGCCTTCACCTTCGCTGCACAGCATGACAAAAAAATAAATAAATAAATAATAAAATTAAAGTGTAACTGGCTCTTCTCTAGGTCCAAGTATACAGGCCCTTATTTACTGTAGTTAATAAAAGTAAACAAATGAGCAAGGATTGCAGCCCACCATTATATGTAGGACATCTTCCCCTGATAAATTTTCAGTTTTAACTTTTTTTATCAGGTTTACTGAATGAGGGAATGTTACTGGGAGCTGCATCCTCTAGTCTATCTTTAGAGTCCTGTTCCTGGTAATATGTTTCTTAATATACATTTCTTTCCTTTTTTTTTTTTTTTTTTTTTTTTGGCGGTACGTGGTCGTCTCACTGTTGTGGCCTCTCCCGTTGCGGAGCACAGGCTCTGGACGCGCAGGCCCAGCGGCCATAGCTCACGGGCCTAGCCGCTCCGTGGCATGTGGGATCTTCCTGGACCGGGGCACGAACCCGTGTCCCCTGCATCGGCAGGCGGACTCTCAACCACTGCGCCACCAGGGAAGCCCTTAATATACATTTCTTAAAGAATCTGATATCTAAACTGAGGTTTTTCCGTAAGAATATTATACTTATATAATATTGAAGTATATAATCCAAAGAGAGGTCTGTATTAAGATTGAATTTTATGAGTTCAGGTAACCCCTAAAAATACTTGTTTTAGACATTACCTCTTTAATCTAGCTGAAATTGTTTTAATTTGGCTACTGAGTAGTCCTTGGGAGGAACACAATGCAAGAATTGAGGAATTATCAGAAACTATACTTAGAAGTTCAGGAAATAAAATTCTCTTATCTAAAGCTGGTTTATTCCAGCTAGCATCGTGAAATTTAGTCTGCTTATACCTGACATTCAGTAAATATCTGTAGAGGTAATAAACATTTAAAAAGAATATTCATACATAATATTCTAGCATTCCAATGATTTTGATTTTTTATTCATGTTTATGTTTGGTTTTAGGGTGGATCTATTTTATTAATAACAGGACCCCCTGGATGTGGAAAAACAACAACTATAAAAATACTATCAAAGGAGCATGGTATTCAAGTACAAGAGTGGATTAATCCAGTTTTACCACAATTCCAAAAAGATGATTTCAAGGAGATATTTAATCCTGGTAAGGTTTACTCTGAAGGTAATGGAAATACTGGGGAAAGTCTGGTCTACAGGAGGTTTGTAACAAGCCCCCCATCTATATCTTTAAGATTTCTAAGATCCTATTGGGTGTATGGGTTCTTTTGTTTGTTTGTTTGTTTTTTAAATTTATTTATTTATTTTTGGCTGCATTGGGTCTTCATTGCTGTGCGCGGGCTTTCTCTAGTTGCAGCAAGCAGGGGCTACTCTTCGTTGCCATGCATGGGCTTCTCACTGAGGTGCTTATCTTGTTGCAGAGCACACGCTCTAGGCACGCGGGCTTTAGTAGCTGTGGCACGCAGGCTTCAGTAGTTGTGGCACACGGGCTTAGCTGCTCCGTGGCATGTGGGATCTTCCCGGACCAGGGCTCAAACCCATGTCCCCTGCATTGGCAGGTGGATTGTTAACCACTGTGCCACCAGGGAAGTCCCAGGGTATATGTTTTTGAGAGGAAGGTATATATTGCCGCCTCTACACTAGACTGGCGTTTGCCCACTACCAACTGCTTCACAAAGTCAGAGTAGCAATCAGATGAAACTATATGTGTGTGTTTTCTCACATACTTCCTAGGTTCAGAGAGAAGTAATTTTAGGAGAAGGAAGGGTCCCTCCAGCAAAGGAGAGTGGGATGTTTTTAAGGATTAAATGTTTTAACTGTTTTGTTACATAACAAGCTAATCAGTTTGCATTACTTATGTACTTTTTTCCCAGGCTCTGGCTGTATAAATGTACTCTTTGTTTAAATGTAAATCAAGCCTTAAAATATGTTAAAGTAACTTGCCTCCAAACGAGAGTTTAGATCAGACCTCTTAGAATCAAATCAAAGTATAAGGCAAAGACGGTCTTTGGAATTCGAAAGGGGGCTTTAAGACAAACATCCAAAAATAATGATAGTATCAATTTAAAGACGTAGTATGGTATAACTTCACATATATGCTCATAAACTCCAGCACGATCATTTTTAACTTTCATATCTGTCTTACTGCTGCTTTAGGTAACTAAGCTAGGGGTATCCAAATCTCCTAGGCCATTTTGAAGTGCAAGGGGTTCTGTAGAAGGATGATTATATTCTAATGTGCAGTATTCCTCAAAATTCTTTCTTCAGGCTCTTCTTTAATATTCTCTGTGCGTACTGTATCTTTAGTATGCATACCTGTAAGGAACGGCACCAAAAACGGAGGAGAGCTTAAACAAGCTTTATTTGGGAATGCTCCTGGGTGGGGTTCACTGGTCCGAGAGAAAGGGGCCAGAGAAGTCGCGCCTGGGTGTGGGCGCGAACAAAATTTATAGGGGTGGACTCAGGGGAGGTGCTTGCTGTGTGAAGCAGCCCTTTTTTGGTAATCTCTCAGGTGCTGTGGCAATGTCAGGTGTTGGTTGCATCAGCTTCAGAGCCGTTGGTTCCGCCCCTCGGGGAGCGGGAAGACCGGGCCGAGTGGTGTGGCAATGTCAGGTGTTGGTTGCATCAGCCACTTTGGTGGGGGTTCCGTCTGGCTCCCTGGGCCCTTCCCCGGACCTGCTGGCCTTACAATACCCTTATGCTCATAGTATCCCATACTCTTGGAAATTTTACTGCTTTCTAACAGTAACATTACTTTTGACAATCTTGGAAGTCGGGTTTTTTTTTTTTTTGGCTGCGTTGGGTCTTTATTGCAGTGCACGGGTTTCTCTTCCACTGTACATTCCTGCCACCTTTATCAAAGATAAGGTATCCATATGTGCGTGGGTCTATCTCTGGGCTTTCTATCCTGTTAGGAAGTCTTTATTTACAGTCTTCTGTATAAAGTATTTCTTCCCTTATTCCCAAATTCACTAATCAGTCATTCTCTTTTTGTCATTAAAACTTATTATTTTTTAAATAGATTTATTTATTTTTTATTTTTGGCTGCATTGGGTCTTTGTTGCTGCGCATGGGCTTTCTCTAGTTGTGGAGAGTGGGGGCTACTCTTCGTTGTGGGGCATGGGCTTCTCGTTGCGGTGGCTTCTCTTGCAGAGCACAGGCTCTAGGCGCTCAGACTTCAGTAGGTGCGGCTCACGGGCTTAGTTGCTCTGCGGCATGTGGGATCTCTTCCCAGACCAGGGCTCGAACCCGTGTCCCCCGCATTGGCAGGCGGATTCTTAACCACTGCCACCAGGGAAGCCCAAAACTTACTATTATTGAAAACAGCTCATTTATAGTTATGCACTAATTGGGAGAATCTTCAATGTGTAGGCAGAGCCATAAATATTTTTACCAATTGTATGACTTTTATACTAACAGCTGTGTTCTGAAATCAGTTAACTCCATATTACATTCATTGGTACAGAAAAGTTACTGTTGTTCATAGTGACTTTTGTCTTTTGAAATGAATATTTTAAATTTGAACTGTTTTGCCTAATGAAAAAGAGTCTACAATAGTGTGCTCCTTCATGTATATGTAAATGTATTCATTAACGTATATCTATATTATGTACATATGTATAATATTGATGTGTATATAATTGGTTGAAAATAAAAGTGTTAAATATGTTTCCTTTCAGAATCAAGCTTCCATGTATTTCCTTATCAGTCTCAGATAGCAGTTTTTAAAGAGTTTCTACTAAGAGCGACAAAATATAACAAACTACGAATGCTTGGAGATGATCTGAGAACTGATAAGAAGATAATTCTAGTTGAAGTAAGGACAGCTTTTGAAATTCTGCTATAACTATTGAGTAAACAATTGTAAGATATATTTTATGTGATAATGACATTTACTGTCTCCATAGTATTAGTACTGGTAAAATATAACATAAAGGCTTTGTGCGATAGAAGAAACCTAAAGTTTCTTGCAGTAAACTTGGATAGAGTAGCTATAGGTTAATGAACTTTAAAAATTTAATGGCCTACGTATAGAAAGGCAAAAAATATTTAGAAAGTGACGTCTTAGTAAAATAATCTGTAGTGATCCTAAGGAATTTGCTATCAAAATCCCATTGATGTGTATTACTATTTAGGACATCAGCTATTTGATGTTTCCCTTTCTACATTTCTCCTGTTTTGGTAAATATAAATCTGAAAATAAATTTACATGGGAATAAAACTGAGCTAATGTTTCTCCTTTGTTTTTGGTAGGATTTACCTAACCAGTTTTATCGAGATTCTCATACTTTACATGAAGTTCTGAGGTGAGTTTCAGTGAACTTTTTTAAAACTTCAGATTAAATGGCAGGTGGTTTAAATTTCAACCTTGCTTGCTATCTTTTGTTATTTTAGGAAGTACGTGCAGATTGGTCGATGTCCTCTAATATTTATAATCTCTGACAGTCTCAGTGGAGGTAATAATCAAAGGTTACTGTTTCCCAAAGAAATTCAGGAGGAGTGTGCTATATCAAATATTAGGTAAGAATGAAATTTCTGCTTAAAATTTCATATACATACTGTATTTTTAAATTAATCACATAACCACTATCTTTCTCTGTAAAACTTTCACAGTTTCAACCCTGTGGCACCAACAATTATGATGAAGTTTCTTAATCGAATAGTGACAAAAGAAGCTAATAAGGTAAGTCTTTTAAGAACTGATTAATTTGAATCTTACATTGTAATTATAGAAAGCCAAACTTAAGTAGTATTATATAAACTTGAGGAGTTAGAGACACAAACTATTTCAGTTATTAAAATTAAAAAATTTTAATTACACTCATAAAGCATGTCATTTTATAAAATGTAGGAAATACTAATTTTAAAAATCCTTAACCTTTTTCTACTTTTAAACTTAATTTTCTTTTTCACATTGAGGTAAATTTCCCTTTCCTTGGCTTAGTGTTTTAAATTGTATCTGTTATCAAGAAGCTGTTTTCTGGCATCTACATCCATTAGTCAGCAACAGTCCAGCTCCACTTTTGTCTTGTCACTTTTTAAAGATTTAATATATTTTTTATTTTGATAAAAAAAATCATAAAATTTAACATCTTAACCATTTTATTCCAGCTTTATTGAGATATAACTGACATATAACATCACGTAAGTTTAAGGTGTATGACACATTGATTCGATAAACTTATGTAATGAAAAATGATTACCACCATAGGTTATCTAACACCTGCATCATGTCATGTAATTACCATTTCTTTTTTGTGGTGAGAACATTTAAGATTTTTTTCTCTTAGCAACTTTCAAATATGTAATACAGTATTATTAGCTGTATTATGTACTAGAAATATCTTAACCATTTTTAACCATCCAGTTCAATAGTGTTAAGTATACTAACATTGTTCTGAAATAGCTGTTAGTTTTTTTTTTTCTTTTTTTTAATTTGGTTGTGCAGGGTCTTAGTTGCGGTAAAATGATTACCACCATAGGTTATCTAACACCTGCATCATGTCATGTAATTACCATTTCTTTTTTGTGGTGAGAACATTTAAGATTTTTTTCTCTTAGCAACTTTCAAATATGTAATACAGTATTATTAGCTGTATTATGTACTAGAAATATCTTAACCATTTTTAACCATACAGTTCAATAGTGTTAAGTATACTAACATTGTTCTGAAACAGCTGTTAGTTTTTTTTTTCTTTTTTTTAATTTGGTTGCGCAGGGTCTTAGTTGCGGCAGGCAGGCTCCTTAGTTGTGGCATGCGAACTCTTAGTTGTGGCATGCATGTGGAATCTAGTTCCCTGACCAAGGATCGAACCCAGGCCCCCTGCATTGGGAGCAGAGTCTTATCCACTGCGCCATCAGCAAAGTCCCTGAAATAGCTGTTACTTTTTCCCCCCATAAATTTTATTTATTTATTTATTTGGCTGCTTTGGGTCTTCGTTGCTGCATGGAGGCTTTCTCTAATTGCGGCCAGCAGGGGCTACTCTTTGTTGTGGTGCATGGACCTCTTGTTGCGGTGGCCTCTCCTGTTGCAGAGCACGGGCTCTAGGCGTGCGGGCTTCAATAGTTGTGGCA
>NW_020174368.1:1352091-1388616 GCF_003031525.2 Neophocaena asiaeorientalis asiaeorientalis | reverse complement strand
CCCATAGCTGTTACTTTTAACGCATCATTTTTTTCTATCTTTCAAATCAAGATGATGTTAAGATAAATTGATGAAACTTCTACTCCAAGCAGCATGGTTCTAGGGGGCCCTACTGCTATAAATCAACTGGATCTTACATCATAATATATTTGGAGTGCTGGATCACAGGAACTGAGGGAAGTCTCCAAGGGAGAGGTTATTTCTGAGGATTAAACAGAATAATGTATGCATGTAGAGCACCTAGCTGAATAAGTACAAGTATTAATAGTGAAATATTAGAAACACCCTGAGTCCAGGAATAGAGGGAGCAGTTACTGTGGTGAACTATTATGTCATTAATTAGCATTTTGAAAATATTCAGTGACATGGGGAAATACAATTTAATGTCAAGTTAATAATAACAAGATGTGAAGTTATATGATAATTCTAACAATAGAAATGATGTTTCCAGCCCTTGATATATCTGTCAAGCCGTATGCAAAGTAATTTTACATACCTGATCTTATTAAACCCTCACCACAACCATACAGAATTATCCCCATTTTATAGGTAAGGAAGCTGAACTTTGGAGGGAAATAACTCGAATAATATTCCATGACTATTAAGTATCAGATGAGTTTAAGTTTTGTTCTGACTCCAATTCACTGTGCTAGAACAAAACATACAGTTGTCAATGACAACACAATGCACATATATACATAAACCTATACATACTAAAAGAAATACATAAAAATGCTGAGTGTTATTCTGGATGGTAGGATAACTTGTGATTTTTTTATTGTCTTTTTGAAAAAAATCTCTGTTTTCTACTATAAGCATGATAATTATAAACTATATTTAAATATTTATTAAACATTGAAGAAATAAAAATAGTCAGCATCATACTACTGTATCACATTACTCACAACTTCTTTTTAGACTAAGTCATTAAATTGCAAATGGCATTTACTCTAGCAAGTTAGTAAAAGGAGATACCATAACTTCTTTGTCATGTGGTTCATGTGCTTTACCTTAAATAGTTAACCAGCAAGAATTTTAGAACTAGTATACTTTTGATATCATCATTGATATGTTACATAAAAGGAGCAGCGACAAGCACAATATTTACATGTAAATATAAATCAAATATAAAATCAAATGTTATGATACTGTCTGGAGTCTCCAAGGATGATAATGATAGTATAAGAAGATTTAAAGGAGAGTTTAATCTCTGGTATTCTGTAGCTTAGTTAATTATATTAGGGAAGAGTGTTGACGCCTTAAATGAATGAGTTATAATAAGAAAGAGTGTTGAATATCTTAAGTGTTTTTCTTTAAGTCTAAATGTTTCTCTGTATTCATAGGAAGAAAGATCTTTAGTCTTTTCTGATATCATTAGGTACGTAAAGTGTGGAAGGAACTGCTGATCATACATCTTAGCCATATTTGCCATGTTCACAGTAATTAACATCCATAGTATTTTCTTCAGCTGCCAAGGATTATAATTTCAAATTATATTTCCTTACTGGCAAGTAATCCATATCTAGAATTTTTCAAAAACAAGTACTCCTCTCAAAACAATTTTTAAGGTAAACGTATTCCCAATAAAAATAAAGTTAATCTGGAAAAGAAGGCATGAGCAAGAAAATTTTGTAAAAGAGTGATGAAGAGAGACTTGCTGTCTAGGTATTGGAACATAATATGATGAAACTCTAGGAAGTACAGCAGTGTGGTATTAGCACAGTAATAGACAAATGGAAGAATAAAATGAGAAGACAGCACAGAAATAGATCAGTATGTATAAATGGGAATTTTTTATATAATGGAAGTGGCATTTTACATCACTGGGGAAGGAGAGTAGACTATTATGGTTAACAACTGGTGTTGGAACAATTGGATATTCATATAGGAAAACATAAGGTTGCCTCTTTAGTTCATACTATGCACAAAAATAATTTAAACCTTGATTAAAGAGTTAAATACAAAAATTAGAAGAGTATTAGGAAAAAATACTTTGGGTTGGGGGAAAGTCTTCTAAGCAAGAAACAAAACCTGAAAGCCATGGATTTACTTCAAAAAAAATGGAAAACTTAGGAAATGACAGAAGGCATGGTAAAGATAAAAGACAAGCATGAGAATGAAAGAAAATATTTGCAGTTTTTTAACAGAAAAGCACTAATACCTGAATATATATTTTTATTTTTTATTCATTTTACTTTTGGCTGTGTTGGGTCTTCGTTGCCGTGTGCGGGCTTTCTCTACTTGTGGCAAGTGGGAGCTACTCTTCGTTGCGGTGTGCAGACTTATTGCGGTGGCTTCTCTTGTTGCAGACCACAGGCTCTAGAGCACAGGCTTCAGTAGTTGTGGCTTGCAGGCTCTAGAGCTCAGGCTCAGTAGTTGCGGCACACGGGCTTAGCTGTTCCGCGGCATGTGGGATCTTCCCAGACCAGGGCTCGCACCTGTGTCCCTGCACTGGCAGATGGATTCTTAACCAATGCGCCACCAGGGAAGCCCCACTGATACCTGAATACATAAAAATATGCCTACAAGAAAAAAAAGGCTAAGAACAGAAGCCAGTACACAAAGAAATACAAATGGATAGTAAACATGAGAGGTGTTCAGCCCTACATAGTAATCAGAGAAATTCATATTTAAACCAGGTAACATTTTTCACATATCAGAGCACAAAAAATTTAAGATTTATATACAGGGTCGTCAAAGATATGGAAAAATGAACACTCTCACCTACCATTGCTAGGAAAAATAAAACTGGTAAATGTTACAGACACTTTGAAGGGCCCTCTGCTTCTACAGAAATGTTCATGCATGTTGGCAAAGGTATACAGTTGACCCTTGAGCAATATGGGTTTGAGCTGCATGGGCCACATATATGTGCATTTCTTTCAGTAGTGAATACTGCAGTACTACCTGATCCATGATTGGTTGAATCCGAGGATGCAGAACCACGGCTACAGAGGGAAAACTATAAGTTACACTTGGATTTTCGACTGTGAGGAGGGCTGGTGTCCCTAACCCCACATTATTCAAGGGTCAGCTGTATAAATAGTATATATATAGGTCTGGAATAGTAAAAAAGTGGAAACAATGTAAATGTCCCTTCATTGGGGGAAATACTAGTTAAATTACTGTCTACCCATAACATTTTTTTTTAATTATATAGACTTAAAGGTACTAACATAGAAAGATCACAAAGAATGGTATTAATTCATAGAATAATACATATGATATGATCCCACTTATATTTAAAAAATTAACTCTGAATATACTTACAGATACTATATTTACTTACAGATACGTGTGCACAAAAAGTGGTCTGGAAAGGCTCCTCCTAAAATGTTAACACATGTTACAAAGTTGGGATCTGTAGAGCAAAAGGATAACTTTCATAAAGAACTTTTGAAACAGCTTTGGTTAATAAAGTTAAAAATATATTGAAGATCATAGCACAGTACTGTTTTTCTGTCAAGAGCTGAAATGGGATCATCTATGAACAATCACATGAATTCAGCTTAAGTTATGTTGTCAGTAAACTATTAGGAGTTTCTGAGGGGGAAGAGAGGATAAGTTTTTCTTGTCTTATACTTGATCTACCAAGGGTGTGATAGGTGATATATCGTATTCACACATTTATGCATATGTGTGTGAGTGTGTGTGTTTATCTATCTATATTTGTATATATGTATGTATGTAGTGAAAGAGAGAGAACTTCAAAATATAACCTAGTCCAAGTAAAAAAGTAAAACGATATTTTATAACCTTGGAATTTTACCTTAAACTGTGATGTCATTGACACTTGTACCTTCATAAGCAGACTGTTGTTTAACATGTAGGCTTTTTAGCATTCAAATTGGAAAGATTCTATTATACTTCCATTAAGTTTAGAAAATAGGTGGTTTTGTTTGTTTTTTTGCTTAGAAAATAGCTTTTTTAATTTTAATTTTTTCATTTTAGGATGGAGGAAAGATTGTTGTCCCTGATAAAACTTCTCTAGAGTTGCTCTGTCAAGGATGTTCTGGTGATATCAGAAGTGCAATAAACAGCCTCCAGTTTTCTTCTTCAACAGGTAACTGGAAAAGATACACTCTTATGGTATTATGTAGGTGACTAACTTTTTCTTAATTGTTCATGAAATGAAATTAAACTAAACATTTTAACTTAAAATTGGTATATACCTATCTCCACTTACGATTTTTTTATTGAGACAGTGTAATAAAATTATGTATGTACACATGCATACACACACCACTATGAATGTGTCACCATATATATTTATATATCTGAGACAAAAGCTGATTGATTTACGTGGTTTGCCACTTTACCTTTCAAAGTTAATTTGGAATGAGACTTCCTGAGAGAAAATCCTGGCTCTGCCACTTTTCAGTGACTGAATCTTGCAGGTTACTTAATCTTCCCATGCCTTTATTTTTTCACCTTTTATATGAGAACCTGTCTGATCAAGATGTGTGAAGAGTGAGGTAATCCTTGTAGAGTGTTTATTCCAGTGCTTGACACTCATTCAGTGCTCAAATGGCCAGCTGTTAATGAATTTAATAATAGTTCATATATGATGTGTTTAACAAATGCATTTCCACTTGTTAATATATAAAAGGGGTCCCTAGCCATGTTATAGTAAAGAGATAGCCCCACTAATAGCAATGAGTTAATTTTTGCTCTTAATGATCATAGTTTACTGCATACAGTCTTCATCAGAAAACATTTAACAAGTGACCTACTTGATGCTTAACATTGAGGAATTGACCTTAAAAAATTAAAAGCTCTTTGGAGCTCTCAAAATCCACCTGAAATCCTAGTTTCTACCCACAAGTGTAACCTGTTCATTTAGTTACATCTTTGTTTTTCAAAATAACTCTACAGAAATAGACATCCTAACACAACTGAAACCAGAATTCTGCTTCTTGCTGTAGAAACATAAATGTAAATTGTGCTTAGGTTCACTACTAGAATTAGGGATGGGTCAGTTTGGGATCCTAACTACCATTTATAACGTTATTGCTCTGAGCTCAGAAATTTCAGAGGGAAGAAAAAAATAGTGGGTCAGGAACTGTATTAGCAATTATATTTTTTTTCATTTAATTCTCAGACCAGCCTAATGAGATAGACAATAGTAGGATTCAAACCTAGATCCTGTGTTTTTCTAATACTCCAGGCTGGTTTTCTGAAGTCATGCATTCTGAGTTGTTCTTGTTTTGTTATAAATTTATTTATTTATTTCTGGCTGCGTTGGTCTTTGTTGCTGTGCGCGGGCTTTCTCTAGTTGCTGCGAGCAGGGGCTACTCTTTGTTGCGGTGCGCAGGCTTCTCATTGTGGTGGCTTCTCTTGTTTCGGAGCACGGGCTCTAGGCACCCGGGCTTCAGTAGTTGTGGCACGTGGGCTCAGTTCCTCCACAGCATATGAGGTCTTCCCAGACCAGGGATTGAACCCCTACATTAGCAGGCAGATTCTTAACCACTGCACCACCAGGGAGTCCCTGAGTTTTAAAAAGTAGATTTCCCAGTGAAATTTGAACACGGGCATATTCATAAATTGGAGACTGTCCAAATCAGTAAAGAAGTAATATAGCATCATTGTTAAGCATGGATTGCAGAACCAGACTGTCTGGATTCAAATCACTTACTAGCTGCTGACGTTTAGCCAGTTACTTAACCTCTTTATGTCTCATTTCTTTACTCTGTATAATAATAGTTCTCCTCTGATAGGGTTGTTATGAGGACTAAATTAGTTAGTACATACCATGCAGCAAGAATAGTACCTTGCCATTAACACCATGAGAAACCAAGGTGATATGACTATGTTAGAGTATGTCATTGTGTATGTGAAAATTTGAAATCTGTGTCATGACGTACTTTTAGATGACATTTTAGTTCGTTTTAATAGTTTAGTAACTGAAAGAGGACTCTGACTCTGTATACTTCATAATTATTTATTAGAAAAACATTTAAATTAAAATACCTAGTGTAACTATATCTGAAATGTTCTCAGTTTTAATTTTTATATTTTAATTTTATTGTAAATATTGTTTCTTGGGTGTATGTTATTTAGGAAAGAACAATTTATGGCCAAGGAAAAAACGAATGTCTTCATTAAAATCAGATGCTGTGCTGTCAAAATCAAAAGGAAGACAAAAACCTGATAGGATATTTGAAAATCAAGAGGTCCAAGCTATTGGTGGCAAAGATGTTTCTCTTTTTCTCTTCAGAGCTTTGGGGAAAATACTATATTGTAAACGTAAGAAAACCTTATACATTTTTAAAAAATCTGTTATTATAATTGAAATAAAATACATTTTTTTTAATGTCATATATTTGGTTCAGTTACAAGAAAGAGCTAGGACTAGGTCAGATACTCTTTGGCAGGGCCTAAGAAAGACATAGCAGAAAAATGTATTTAGATAGAGTATTTTTGGATTATGAGTGGGATTAAACATTAAAACCAACTGTTGAAAAATCTTCAAATGAGAGGTGCTATATAATTATATAAAGGTGGTGTTATTTTTAATAACTCCAGACATTTTTTTTAATAGGAGCATCTGTAACAGAATTAGGCTCACCTCGATTGCCTTCTCATTTATCAGAGTATGAGCGGGATACATTGCTTGTTCAACCTGAGGTAACAGTACTATTTACAGGCTGTATACTATTAATATTAAATATGTGTCCATATAAATGTGACCACTGAATTTTTACCAAAATTATATATACTTCTTTTTATAGGAAGTAGTAGAAATGTCACACATGCCAGGAGAATTATTTAATTTATATCTTCATCAGAACTACATAGATTTCTTCACAGAAGTGGATGATCTTGTGAGAGCCAGTGAATTTCTGAGTTTTGCAGATATCCTCAGTGGTGACTGGAATGTAAGACCATTTGACTTAAATGTTTTTGTTTATGACTATTTCCTCAGAATTGAGAAAGAAAGTTTACTTTTATTCATACTGATTTGACTTTTTTTTTTTTTTTTTTTTGCGGTACGCGGGCCTCTTACTGTTGTGGCCTCTCCCATTGCGGAGCACAGGCTCCGGACGCGCAGGCTCAGTGGCCATGGCTCACGGGCCCAGCCGCTCCACGGCATGTGGGATCTTGCCGGACCGGGGCACGAACCCGTGTCCCCTGCATCGGCAGGTGGACTCTCAACCACTGCACCACCAGGGAAGCCCGATTTGACATTATTTTAAGTAACTTCTTAATAACTATGACAATTAATTCATCCAACCCAGTGAAACTTCAGCAGTGAATCTGATTTTTCTATGATAACATACACTAATTTTTTCTGAAGTTATTTTCTGATTATAAAACTAATACATAGTCGGAAAACGACAAGTGTTGAAAAGTAGACAGAAGGAAAAGAACTGTGCTTCTATCTTTTCTTTTTCTTCTTTTTTTTTTTTTTTTTTTTTTGGCCACGCTGTGTGGCATGCGCTCTTAGTTCCCTGACCAGGGATCAAACCCATGCTCCTTCCAGTGGAAGCATGGAGTCTTAATTACTGAACCTCCAGGGAAGTCTCCTGTGTTTCTTGCTATACTTTCTGATGGTTTTCAAATTTATTTATTTATTTGCACATTTGAAATTATTCACTATAAAGTTTGTATTTTTTCTTAACAGTTTAACTCTACTCTGACTGGTATAGTAGTTACTAGACACTTGTAGCTATTTAAATTAAATTAAAAATTCAGGGATTTCCCTGGTGGTCCAGTGGGTAAGACTCTGTGCTCCCAATACAGGGGGCCCCAGGTTCGATCCCTGATCGGGGAACTAGATCCCACAGGCATGCTGCAACTAAGAAGCCCACATGCATGCCGCAACTAAGAAGCCTGCATGCTGCAACTAAAGATCCCACATGCCACAGCTAAAACGCAGCACAGCCAAAACAAAAATTAAAAAAAAGAATTCAGTTCCCTGGTCACACTAGCCATATTTCCATCATTTAAACAGTTATGATACAGTTTCTGTTATATAGTTAGAGTTTCATTATTCAGCAGTTGCATTTGCTTAATTTTTTTATATTCTTTTTTATTTTGAAATTTTCCAACCTGTTGATAAATAGAAAGAATACACAATGAATACCTGAATACCTTGAGCTTTTGTTCACCAGTTTTTCACATTTTTCCACATTTGCTTAATCTGTATTGACACACTTGTTTTGGCTAAATAATTGGAAAGTAATTGTAGCATCACAACATTTAACACTTAAGCATGCATAAGGACATTGCTCTATTACAACCACAATAGCATTATCATACCTAAGAAAATAAACATAAATTCAGTAATATACTGTCCTTATTCCTGTTTCCCCAGTTATCTCAAAAATGTATTTAAAGTTATTTCCACCACCTCCATCCAACATCCAGTTAATATTCACTCATAGCATTTGATTATTATGTCGCAGTTGAATTTTCTTCAAAATTTTGTAGCACTATTATTTTTAGGGCTGTGGTGAGGTTGAAAAACATGAACATACAGTAACTAAATATGATTAGCCTTTTTTGGGGGTCAGTAGTACCAATAAGTACTGTTTTATAAATCTCTTATTTTCTTTATTTCATATCTTGTCTCCTTTTCTAGACGCGCTCTTTACTCAGGGAATATAGTACATCTATAGCTACGAGAGGTGTGATACATTCCAACAAAGCCCGAGGATTTGCTCATTGCCAAGGAGGAGGGTCAAGTTTTCGACCCTTGCATAAACCCCAATGGTTTCTAATAAATAAAAAGGTAAAAAAAAAGAATTGTACATTTTCAAAGAGTGAACTATTTATGGTATGTGAATTATATCTCAGTAAAGTTGGTTTTTTCTTTTAATTGAAAAAGAAAAATGGTCTTTCATTCTTAATGAGAAATAGTTGCTAAGGCCCACAGTTTTCTTAGAACTATGATAAAACATAAAAAGGACAGTCTTCTTAAATGCTTAGTCATTTTTTTAAGGAAAAAGCGTTCAAAAATTGAAAGCATATACCTATTTTATTGGAATCAAAGTATACAGGACTACCTCGTTTTATAGTACTTTACTTTATTAAAGCGTTTCACAGATAATGCGTTTTTTACAAATTGAAGGTTTGTGTTAATCCTGCATCAAGCAAGTCTATCAGCACCGTTTTTCCAACAGCATTTGCTCACCTCGTGTCTCTGTGTCACATTTTGATAATTCTAGCAATATTTCAAACCCTCTACCAGCAAAAGAGTATGACTGGATGACGGCTCAGGTGATGGTTAGCATTTTCTAGCAATGAAGTATTTTTTAATTAAAGTATGTATATTGTTTTTTTAGACATAATGCTATTGCACACTTAGGAGACTATAGTCTAGTGTGAGCATAACTTTTTTTTTTTTGGCCACGCCGAATGGCATGCAGGATCTTAGTTCCCTGACCAGGGATTGAACCTGTGCCCCCCTGCAGTGGGAGCGCAGTCTTAACCACTGGACCACCAGGAGAGTCCCAAGCATAACTTTTATATGCACTGGGAAACCACAAAGTTTGTGTGACTTGCTTTATTGTGATACTCACTTTATTGCAGTGGTCTGGAACTTGAACACACAATATCCCTGAGGTATGCCTATAGTTGTAATTATATTTTTGTTTCAGTTGAAAATAAATCCTGGCTTTACCTCTAACCATTTGCACAAGTTATTTCACTTAATATGCCATTATTTTCCACAGCTATAAATATGGAGGATTGAGTTATTTAGAGGTCAAAAACAGGTGGCTCACAAGTTGAATACAACCTACACACAGATTTTTTTAAATGAATTGCCAATCTTTGAAAACTAGTATAATAGTTAAAACTCAGATAAGGATTTCTGGCTTCAGAATTTCTGCAATCTCCTGAAAAAAAAAATTGGAAGTAAGGCAACACTGGTCCATATTTTACATGGCAGCAGTCTGCTCAAGCCAAGTATAATCTGCCCCTTGGTGATGGGAGTGGTCAGTACCACCTCCCCGAGCTGTTCCACTGCACTGATTTCTATTAACTGCCTGACTCCTATAGCATCTGAATTTGTGACCCCCGGACTAGGTCATCTCTAAGATGTCTTCCAGTTTTAAATTCATATGGCTACATATGAACCTATCATTCATTACCTAAGAAAATTTTCAGTGGATTTCTTGGAGAATTTTATTACTTTTAAGCAATTTATGTCCCTTATTGACTTGCTTTGCGCTTTATAGCATGTATATTAATTTTGCATTTGTTACATATAAATGACCTAAGACTGTGAGCACCTGAAAGGCAGAGATCATACTTCTCTTATCATCACTGTAACATAGTGCCTTCTCTTAACTGAAGAAAATACCTTCTTTCATTGAGAAACAATATCCTCACATAATTTGTGATATGTGTATGCTCATAAACAGAAGTCCTTTGATTTTTAAGTTTGTTTTTCTTCTACCTTAAGTCTTGTTCTTATTGCTGTTATATCAAGTGTGAAATAGTTGTGTAGATAAAATGCTTTGTTAGATAATGCTAGGACAGTTATAAAGGACTAATCAAGCTGCCCAGCGTGGCCAAAAATAAAAAAAGGGACTGATCAGATAAACTCTTAGAGTATATTTGTAGCATATAAACACACATACTTTGTGATATAATAAACTTAGTCTAGGGACAAATATCCATATTTAAATTTTTATTTTTCATTTCACCATGTTTTTCCTTCTCTGCAGTATCGGGAAAATTGCCTGGCAGCAAAAGCACTTTTTTCTGACTTCTGCTTACCAGCTTTATGCCTCCAAACTCAGCTGTTGCCATACCTTGCTTTGCTAACCATTCCAATGAGAAATCAAGGTAATAATGTGGGTTTTCCTTATCCCCAAGAAGTAGTGTTTTATAACATTATGTTTTTGTGGATCAACTTATTCCTATGTACCAGTGACAGTTTTTTTCCCCTTTATTTTTTGAATCAGAATTAATACATGCTTTTTGATTAAAAAAGAAAGAAATTAAATAATAAAGAAGTACCTAAAGTAAAAATTGAAAGTCCCCTATAACCACGCGTAATTCCTTTTGGCAGATTGGTGTAAATTCTTCTAGACTTTTTCCTGTGCGTATACAAATGTTAGATGTAAACTTTAATTTTTTTGTCACTTATCATGCATAGTGCTCCATATTTTATAATTAGGGCAAAGGAGCTCTAGAGGCTGGGAAGTCCAAAATCAAGGTGCCAGCAGATCCAGTGTCTGGTGAGGGCCTGCTTCCTAGTTTGCAGATGGCCATCTTCTCATTGTATTCTCACATGGTAAAGAGCAGAGTAAAAGAGAGCTCTCTCTGGGTTCTCTTATATAAAGGCACTAATCCCATTCATGAGGGCTCTACCCTCATGACCTAAGCACCTCCCAAGGCTCCATCTCCTAATAACATCACTTCAGGGGTTAGGATTTCAAAATATGAATTTGGGGTGACAGAAGCATTTAGTCTATAACAGCAGCAATGCGAAAGTATATTCAAATCTAACTCAGATTTTTTCAAAATTTATAATTTTATTCAACCTTATTGATAGGTATTTTGGTTGATTTCAATATTACAAGTAGTATCTATTAATAGTATATTTACATTGTCTTTCCAAGTTTTGAAATTATAAATAATGCTAAAAAAAATTAGTATGTCTTTGGCAATACACACTTGCCCAGTTTCTGTCTACTGAGGTTTGCCTTTTTTTGAACTTTACCAATTTTTCCATCAGTTGTTTCTCTTTTTTAATGTGTGTCTTAAGGGCCACATTTCATTAACAGTCCTAGGTCACATGTCTGTGGTGCTGATCTTCAAGGTAGAACAGAGAATTTGTGTAATATTGAAAATATTACTAATCTACATAACACATCAAACTTCTCAAGTGTTTTTTAAACTTTCAATTTTTTTTTTTTTTAATTATTTTTGGCTGTGTTGGGTCTTCGTTGCTGCACGCGGGCTTTCTCTAGTTGCGGCGAGTGGAGGCTACTCTTCGTTGCTGTGGGCAGGCTTCTCATTGTGGTGGCTTCTCTTGTTGCGGAGCACATGCTCTAGGTGTGCGGGCTTCAGTAGTTGTGGCACGCTGGCTCAGTAGTTGTGGCTCATGGGCTTAGTTGCTCTGCGGCATGTGGGATCTTCCCAGACCAGGGCTCAAACCCATGTCCCCTGCACTGGCAGGTGGATTCTTAACCACTGCACCACCAGGAAAGTCCAAAACTTCTCAAATTTTAAAGATAGGGTTTGCCTTATGAATTATCAGAAGAGGATTATAGAGTAAATGTCTGCCTTCATACAATGAGAGTCTCATCTTTTAAGAATATTGATACCTAAAGGTTTAAAATATTCTGTATTTACAGGCAGAAGTGAGATGACTTTTGAGCAATGGGAGTGATTAATCTGTGAGTCAGAATCCAGAGAGTTCCCTATCCTTGACTATTATTTTTAGATTATACTCGTTTTTATTTATTTATCGTTTTGGCTGTGCTGCATGGCTTGTGGGATCTTAGTTCCCCGACCAGGGATTGAACCCGGGCCCTCAGCAGTGAAAGTACGGAGTCCTAACCACTGGACCACCAGGGAAATCCCAGGTTATACTAGTTTTTAAACTTTATTTTGAAGTAATTTCAAACTTAGAAATTAGAAGAATGGTACAAAGAAGTTCTTGTATATCCTTCACCAAGATTCCTCAGTGTTTCATTTTTTTACCATATTTGCCTTTTATTCTTTTTCTTTATACACACATGTACACAAATATATGTATTTTTTTCTGAACCATGTGTGAGTAAAGTGCAGACATTATGCCCATTATTCTTAAACACTTCAGCATGTACTTCCTGAAAACAAGGACATTCTCCTACATAACCACAGTATATACATCAAAATCAGGAAATTAACATTGATCTATTACTGCTAATTTATAGTTTAATTATTAGACTCCATTTGTAATTTATAGACTCCATTCAAATTTTGCCAATTGTCCTAATAATGCCCTTTGTAAAATAACAACAAAAACTTGTTCTCTCTTGTCTAGAAATCCAATGCAAGATCACATGATACATTTAGTTACTTAGTTGCTATCTCTTTAGTCTTCTTTGATTTAGAATAGTACTGTGGTCTTTCTTTATCCATTACATTTCTGAAGCAGACTGTTATAACATGGACTGCCCCTCAATTTGGGTTTATCTGAGGATTCCTTATGAGTGGATTTAGGATATATATTTTGTGCAGGAATACCACAGAAGTGATGCTGTGTTCTTCTCAGTGCATCACATCAGGGGAATATGATGTCTATTTAAACCATGCTGGTGAAGTTAACTTTTATTATTTGGTAAGATAACATCTCTCAGGTTCTTCATTGTAAAGTTATTAAGTGTTTTGTGGGGAGACACTTTGAGACTATGTAAATACCCTATTTCTCATTAAAATTTCACCCACTAGTTATAGCATCTTTTGATAATTATTTCCCGAATCCATCATGGTTGGCAAGTGATTTTCTAATGGCATTATTCCTTCTGTATTTGTGTTAATAAATTCTGCTGTAAGGTATTGCTTCGCCTTCTTCCCCATTTGTTTGTTTGTTTATATTTGTATGGACTCTGGAGCTTTTTCAGCTGTTGTTTCTATCATTATTTATTTTGGACTTAAATTGTCCAGATTTGGCCAGTGCAAGCTGCTTTAAGGTAACTCTGTGCCTTTACTCTTAGTGTACTTTCTTTCCGATACAAAGTGTTCCCGGATTATTTCATACTCTCCCTACATGGACTTAGAAATCTCAATGAATCCTGGTTCCTTTTAGTGGATATGGACCCATCTCCCACTTTGCTAAATATATTTACTTGTTTACTTAATTCCTATGTCTATAACCTATTTCCTGACAATGCAGGCTGCTCCTTCAGTCCCAGCCCTACTGCCACCAACTTACATTGGCACAGCCATTCACATTCTTTGTCCCACTCCTAGCTGTGTGACAATGAATCAGTTTGATTAGTAAGAGTCTCCTTGGACCAGAATCATCAGCATCACCTGGAAGCTTGAGAAAAATGCAGAATCTCAGGCCTCAACCAAGACCTACTGAATTGATCTGCAAGATCAATTAGCAAGATTCTCCAGGTGATTCTTTTTTTTTTTTTGGCGGTATGCGGGCCGCTCACTGTTGTGGCCTCTCCCGTTGTGGAGCACAGGCTCCAGATGCGCAGGCTCAGCAGCCATGGCTCATGGACCTAGCCGCTCTGTGGCATGTGGGATCTTCCCAGACCAGGCATGAACCCATGTCCCCCACATCGGTAGGCGGACTCTCAACCACTGTGCCACCAGGGAAGCCCTCCAGGTGATTCTTATGCAGGAGATGTTTGAGGAGTTTGAGAAGTATTGGTTTGGATTACTCACATTGGAATCATCTAGAGAATCATTATATCTACTAGAAAGTTCAGATTCCAGGATCACAACCCTTAAGTTTTCCATATCAAAAAGCTGTTTTTTAAAAATCCTAGTCATATTGTGTAGTGGATTTTTAAAAAGGTAAGGTAGTGTTTGATTTGCAGACTTTAGAAGGTTTATAAAATTTAGTCAAAAATAGGATGTTTTGGCTTTTTTTTTTTTGTCTTGTGGTCTTTTTTTTTTTTAATTTATTTTTGGCTGTGTTGGGTCTTTGCTGCACACAGGCTTTCTCTAGTTGTGGTGAGCAGTGGCTACTCTTCCTTGCGGTGTGCAGGCTTCTCATTGCGGTGGCTTCTCTTGTTGTGGAAAACGGGCTCTAGGCACGCGGGCTTCAGTAGTTGTGGCATGCGGGCTCAGTAGTTGTGGCTCACGGGCTCTAGAGCGCAGGCTCAGTAGTTGTGGCACATGGGCTTGGTTGCTCCGAGGCATGTGGGATCTTCCTTGACCAGGGCTTGAACCTGTGTCCCCTGCCTTGGCAGGCGGACTCTCAACCACTGTGCCACCAGGGAAGCCCTTGGCTTTTCTTTTTATTCATCAATTTTTATCCCATTTCTTTCAGTTTACTATGTCATTTCAGACATTTTCTCTTTATGTTTCTTCTGCTCATTTCTCTCTGTCCTCTTTTCTAGTCCTCCATTAGTGTTTTTTAGAATACTTATAGGTATCTCACGTTTCATTCTGTTTTCTCTTTGATTGCATAATCTCTATCAGTCTGTGTTCCAGGTTACTGATTATTTCTTCTCCCAGTTCAAATCTACTATTGAGCCCCTGCAGTGGACTTTTCATTTTGGTTATTGTACTTTTCAAGTCCAGAATTTCCATTTGGTTCTTTTTTGCAATTTCCTTCTCTTTACTGATATTCCCTATTTGATGAGTCATTGTCATTATAGCTCCCTTTACTTCTTTTTATTTTATTTTTTAAATGTATTTATTTCATTTATTTATTTTTGACTGTGTTTGGTCTTCGTTGCTGCACACGGGATTTCTCTAGTTGCGGCGAGCAGGGGCTAGGCTACTCTTTGTTGTGATGCATGGGCTTCTCATTGTGGTGGCTTCTCTTGTTGTGGAGCACAGGCTCTAGGCACATGGACTTCAGTAGTTGTGGCACATGGGCTCAGTAGTTGTGGCTCGCGGGCTCTAGAGCACAGGCTCAGTAGTTGTGGCACACAGGCTTAGTTGCTCCGTGGCATGTGGGATCTTCCCAGACCAGGGCTCGAACCTGTGTCCTCTGCATTGGCAGATGGATTCTTAACCACTGTGCCACCAGGGAAGTCCAACACTACCTACTTTCTATCTATGAATTTGACCATCCTAGGTACCCACTTAAGTGCAACCATACAATATTTGTCTTTTTGTGACTGGCTTATTTCATTTAGCATGTCATCAGGGTTTATCCATGTTATAGCATGTGTCAGAACTTCCTTCCTTTTTAAGGCTGGATAATATTACATTGTATATATTTACCACATTTTGTTTATCCATTCATCTGTTTTTGGACACAAGTTTCTTCCACTTTTTTTTTTTTAACACCATTATTGGAGTATAATTGCTTTACAATGGTGTGTTATTTTCTGCTGTATAACAAAGTGAATCAGCTATACATATATATATATATATGCTTCCACGTTTTGACTGTTATGAATAATGTTGTTATAAATATGGATATACAGATGTTTCTTCGAGATCTGGCTTTCAGTTCTTTTGGGTGTATACCCAGAAGTGGAATTGATTATATAGTAATTCTGTTTTCAGTTTTTTGAGGAACTACCTTACCATTTTCCACAGCAGCTACACCATTTTGTATTTCTACAGCTTTCTCCACATCCTTGTCAAACCTTGTTGTTTTATGGGGTGTTTTGATAATAGCTATCCTAAGGGGTGTGAAATAGTATCTCATGGTTTTGGTTTGCATTTTCCTAACAATTTGTGACTTTAAACATCTTTTCATGTGCTTTTTGGCCATTCTTCTTTGGAGAAATGTCTATTTAAAGCTTTTTAAAAATCTCTTTTAGCTCAGATTTCTTTTATCCAGGATATTGGAAGACTTCCTCTGAAGCGACACTTTGGAAGGTAAGCTGGTCATTTTAATTTTCAAAGAGCTGTTACTGAAATAACCACCAAATACCTTATGTATTTATTCATTATACAGTCAATAAATGTTATCTGTAAAGGCCAAGAAATACACGTTTCACTAGCGATCAGAGACCATATGATTGCATTATAGACCCATCTATTATATATATTACATGTAACAGCTATTTTCACCATCTCAGAATGGAATATTAGGCTAAATAGAATCATTGAATCACAGAGGCAGAGGAATCTTTAAAATCCTTGAGTTCAACAAATTTTGCATAGCTTTCATGCCAAGAGGTGTTCTTAGCCTATATTTGGAGACTGCAATAATCAGGAACTACCTCAAAAGAGCACTGTCTTTTTTATTTCTTTATCACAGAAAATTCAGACAAGTAAAAAAATAGAGAGAGAGATAAATCTACATCCATACTGTTCATTCCATTGCAAAATGGCTTCTGGCCTAATATCAGTGATTAACACAGTGCTTGTAGTTCATTTCTACTTGGCTTATTTATAAGGTTAAATTAGGCACTCAGGTATTCTAAAAAAGGTTAAAAAGTGCTTGCTTCCTGGTTGCAAGGATAAAAGTAAATGATAGAAATGGCATCTATTACCCCTTCTACTAGTTCTCCTATTCCTGGTCCCAAATGGAAAACTAGCTTATCTGGGCTTTTTTTCCCTCTGCCTTCATAGATTCAGTAAAGGCCTTTGTAGTGTTAATGGTTTCTTCCTTATAATGACTTAGCTATTGGGAGCCCATCTTTCCTTTTACAGAAATACAGTGATGGATGGATCTTACAGCATCATCCCACTGGGATGTGATCAGGGCTCAAACCTTTTATAAACTTCCCTTTTCTCCTCACTTCCCTCTGAATCAAAGAAGGACCAGCTGTTTTCACTGGCTCCTTTCCCCACAAGATTATGACATCAAAATCAAGGGAAGACCATTGTCTTCTATTGTCTTTTTCCTCCTAAGATGTAATTAAAAGAATGGGAGTCAGTGTTTTATTACTGGTTCAGCTACTTGATCTGAATTGGGAGGCAGGATTTGTCAGTGCTACTTATTACAATGACTAGTACTGTTGTCTTTCATTTATAGTGACCATTTTAACATTATCTTTGATTTATATTGATAATATTGAATATTAATACTTAAACTTAACATTTAATATTGCTATTTAATAGCTGCATAATTTCCTATAATTGAACCTACACCTTGTTTTGTTTTATTATTTTTGGCTGCGTTGGGTCTTAGTTGTGGCACATAGGATCTTTCGTTACAGTGTGAGGGCTTCTCTCTAATTGTGGCACGTAGGCTTCTCTCTAGTTGTGGAGCACAGGCTTAGTTGCCCCGTGGCATGTGGGATCTTAGTTCCCCGACCAGGGTTCAAACCCGCATCCCCTGTATTGGAAGGCTGATTCTTAACCACTGGACCACAAGGGAAGTCCTCCTACACCTTGGTTTTGTACATTTAGCTTGTTTCCAGCTTTTGTTGTCACAGCCTTCCTTGAAGCTAAATCATCATGCATATCAAATACTATTTATGTAGGATGAATTCCTAGAAATAAAATTGCTGGATCAATGGATATACACCTTTGCTCTATATTGCCAGATTGCTTCCAAGAATATTTTGCCAATCTTATGCCCACTTAACAGTGTTTCAGCATGTTCTTTTCTCCTCGTACCACCACTGGGTTTTATTATTTTAAAAGGTCTTTACCAGTTTGAAAGATGACAATATTAATTTCCATTTTAAAATTACAAATTAGGTTGAGCAATTTATTTAGTAACCATTCTTCTGTAAGCTATCTGTACATGTTTTATGTCTGTTTTCCTATTCCATTTAATTCTTTCTTTTTGTAAGAACTCTTTACTAAAGATATTAATTAACTTGGTTGTGTTATAAGTTGTAATGATTTATTCAGTTTGTCATTTACTTTTTAGTTTTGTTTATATTGTTAAATAAACCGGTCCACCTGGCTAAACAGCACAAGGAAGGTAAATGAGAGACTACAGGAGAGGGCTTCATAATCACCACACTCATGGTGTAATTTAAAGGAATCCCCTCCTTTGATTATTATTAATGCCTGTGTTATGCATCTGGCAGATTGAAAATGGAAGCCCTGACTGACAGGGAGCATGGAATGACAGACCTGGACAGCGGAGATGAAGCCCAGCTTAGTGGAGGGCAACCTGCAGAGGAAGCGCTGGGTGAACGCACTCAGACAGCTGAACCTGAAACCTGGTCTCTTCCTTTGAGTCAGGATAGTGGGAGTGAACTGCCTGCCAGCCAGCCTCAGCCCTTTGCAGCCCAGAAAGACATGGAAGAGGAAGACATAATAATAGAAGACTATGAGAGTGATGAAACATAGAAAGCAGCCTGCCCATGAGATTGTTACTTGACAGATTCATATTCGTTTTGTTCAGTGGTACTTGAACAGAGATCATAGACTTTTCAGGTGAATTAGTTTGTTAATTCTTCACTCTTGTAGTATTTCAGCACAGAGAACTGATTTCTGTCATGTTGAAGTAAATAGAAGATCAAACCTTCAAATAATCTCTTAATCTTTTTCTCTAGTATTTATTTAGCCATGTGAGTGGTGTTGGGAGAGGTCAGTGTGTATGAAATGTGTTCGAACATTATGCCAAATATCAGAAAATGTGAAGGAATAATTCAGAATACAGAAACTCTGTGGGTTGTAAATAAGAATTATAAAACAGTTTAGGATGCAATTAAGAGTGTAAATAAACTTTGTGCCTTATTCACAATTTCTCTCTGGTCTCTAGCTTCTTCAGATACCATTTTTATATGTTGTACAGTGGAATATTTTAGATACTTTCTGGAAACTATTTACATAATTTATATCAAAATTAAATGTTGAATTTGTTCTGTTTTGTTTTGTTTCTCCTGTCCTTCAATGATTCTTAACACTCACGGTCTGCCATGTGTCACTGGTCATAGTACGCAAGTCTCCTTCATCCAGTGCCAAACTTTTTCAAAAATAGAAAGGAGGGGGATTGCAACCTTGCGAAGAAAACTTTCCGGAGGGTTTTCTCTCACCTTTAACGACCTTTCCAGAGCTCTCCTAGCTGTTGCCGTGAGGTGCAGTGGGGGTGAGGGCACCGACCCGCCCGGGCCCCAGGCAGCAGTCCGGGCCTGACAAAGCCAGGCGGGGCGAAGTTCAGCTCGGCCCGGCCCCGCCCCCGGCGCCCAATCCCGGTTTCATAGCCGCGGGCGGCGGGCGCGCACTTCCCGGCGGCTGCGCAGGTGAGCTGGGCGGCAGGGGTGGGGCCCACGTGACCGGGGCGTGGGCGGGGAGGGGCCGGCGGACCCCGGGCAGGCGCGCGGCGTCTGGGGTAGCTCTCGGCGTCCCTCGGCCCCTAGAAACGGCGCGCTTGCTGCGCGGCCGGCCACTACCTGCACCCGAGGCCGGGGGCCGACGCGGTAAGGGGTGCGGGGCCCCGGGGAGAGCGGGGGGCCTGGGAGGCTGGAGGGCCCCTCGGCCGGCCAGGTTTCATTCGGCGGACACAGGTGCCGGGCGAGACGCGCCCACCCCCGGCCGCGAAGCCGCGGTCCTTCCGGGCGCGGGGTTATCCCGAGCTGGGCACGTCCGGCCCGATTTAGTTCCGGCCACTTTGGGGACAATCTCGGGAGAGGAAGAGTGTATTTTCCCTCTGACGTGGAGACGCGCACCTGGGTGGGCAGAGCTGAGTACTGAGCGAGGTTGGTGGGTCGGGGACATAGCGCCGAGCCGCGGCCTGGGGAGGGACCCCGGACAAGGATGCTCTGTATTCCCGGGCACTCGCTCGAGGGTTCAGTTCAGAGCGCAGGGGATTTCCCATCCCCCTGGAAACCCAGAAACGTCTGAAATCGGCCCCTTTCTCGGGGCCAGCAAAACTTTAAAGCCAGCTTAGTGGTGATTCTGTTGGTGTAAAGGTGACCAACTGGATTCCTGTAACACTTCGCTGGGGAGAACCATTTCTCCTCCCACCACTTTGACTTTCGGAGATTTGTGTGCCAACAGAATGGAGTCGGGCCCCGGCGGCTGGAACAAAACAAAGACCCGCTCTGCCTCAGCGTGCTGATTCTAAGTGGACTCTCAGTGACACCCTGAGAGATGCTAGGGGTATCCAGACATTGAAATGTGGTAAAATACAACTGACCATTATTCCCTTCCAAAATCACATAATTTGCTATTCCACAATTCTTCAAATTTGTAATTTTGGCTTTTTATTTAAACACTGATAAGGTGATCTAATTCAAATAAGCCACATTTCACAGGTGAGCATGAATTAAATCCATTATAGTGAAGCATACTTTTGCCAGTGAGTTTAATTAAGCAACCGGTGTCCTTTAAATGCCTGTATATCAAAGGTATTGAAGGATATGTAAAACTTGCTAAAGTTATTTGTTGTGCTTTTGCCTCTACTATTTTTAGGAAAATGTATTTCAAGAATTATAGTAGTACTATGCATTCCTAGAATTTAAATGTTTTTAGACAACAGATAAAGCGATGAAAGACAAAAAAGTAACTTTTAATTGCTATCATTATAGAAATTTTTTTCTGTACTAAATTTTTTTCTCCTGCTTTGCATTGGGCACCATGCTGGGACTCACAGTTAATTCTCTAAAATTGGAGTGGCCCATTAGAAGACCCTAGAATTTAGACCTCTTCTCCATCTCCATCCTCAGGTGATTGTATTTAGTCTGTGGTAGTATATACACTTCTGTGGGTAGACTGCCTACTTGATATCTTTACCTGGACTTCTAACAGGTATCTCAGACTCTTCAGGCTGCTTCTCCCAGGACTAAGCTGGAGGGTTGGAGAAATGTTGCAGATGAAATGATCTGGGATTTGCTTTAAAGTAATCTATTGACAAAAGGAATACGGTAGAGGGTATAGACGAAACAAGATTGGTCATAAATTGATAATTATTGAAAGTGGTTGATGGGCACATAAGGGCTCATAATACTGTTCTTTCCACTTTTTATTGTGTTTGGAAATTTCTAAAATAAAAAATTTTAATTCCCTGAACATAGAGTTTAAGCTCTTCTTGCTATCTTCGTTGCTACCACCATGGTCCATTGGATTACAGTTGGACAACACAGGTTTGAACTGCAGGGGTCCGCTTATATGCGTTTTTGGTTTTTTTTTTCAATAAATATGTACTGCGGTGCTGTGTGGTCTGCAGTTGGTTGAATCCGTGGATTCGGGACCACAGCTACATATTACCAACTATAAAGTTACACTTGGGTTTTTGACTGCAAAGAGAGTTGGTGCCCCTAATCCCTGTGTTGGTCAAGCGTCAACTGTATTTCAGTGGCCTCCTAGCCAGTCTCCCTCTTTTCACCCTTTTCTCCTGGAGCAGAGCACCCAGAGTGATCTGGTTAAAATAAGTCATATCATGTCAGACCTTTACTGAAAATTTTCCAGTGGCTTCTCACTCCCAGTAGAAGCCTAAATCTTTCTAATGATTTTATTTTTTAAATTTATTTTATTTATTTGTTTATCTTTGGCTGCATTGGGTCTTCATTGCTGCACGCGGGCTTTCTCTAGTTGTGGCGACCAGAAGCTACTCTTCATTGCAGTGCGCAGGCTTCTTATTGTGGGGTCTTGCCTTGTTGCGGACCACGGGCTCTAGGTGCGGGGGCTTCAATAGTTGTGGCACGTAGGCTCAGGAGTTGTGGCTCAAGGGCTCTAGAGTACAGGCTCAGTAGTTGTGGCGCAGGGGCTTAGTTGCTCCGCGCATGTGGTATCATCCCGGACCAGGGCTCAAACCTGTGTCCCCTGCATTGGCAGGTGGATTCTTAACCACTGCACCACCAGGTAAGTCCCTCTAATGATTTTTAAGCCCTAACGTTTCAGATGGCCTCAATTCTACTACTCACTCTCTCACTCACCCTGCTGCTGCCTCCATTCCTTAACAGTTCTCGAACACGCCAGGCACTCCCACTTTAAGGCTTTTACACGAGCTGTTCCATCTGTGTGGAACACTTACCCCTTATACCTGCCTGGCTTCCTCCCTCATTTCCTTCATTTCTATATTCAGGTGTCATGTTCTCTCTGAAGACTTCCCTCGTCACTCTGTTTAAAATTATAACACCCTGTCCACACTGCACTTCTTATCCTCTTTCTTAACTTGTTCCTTGGCATCCGATATATTTTACTTGCTCTATCTATCATTTGTCACCCCCGCTCCCCCACTGGAATTTAAGCTCCATGAAGGCAAGGATTTCCATTGGCTTTGTTCACTGATACATCTTGAGCAAGCCTGGTGCATGGCAGGCACTTGGTAAATACTTGTTGAGTGATAGATCTCCATTTTACAAAGTAAAACAAAACAAAGCCTTAGGAATTTCTAAATTGTTCAACACTGTAAAGGTGGGATTACCAGCTTTAATTTTGAGACCTTTATAGTGCCAAGTACAATGCCATGTGTCCAGCGAGTCTTCAGTAAATACTCATGAGCAGTTTGAGGGAGAAGATCATTGTGCCTTAAACATAGTAGTTATATTAGCAAATAGTTTCCTTTTTACACACATGTCCAGGTTATTGATTTCATGAAGGAAATCAACAGGTTTGATAAAAAGTGCTTTTTCTATGCTTTATTTTTCAGGTGGATTGAATACCCTGTAAGATACTTTTTGGGTCTTTCCATGGAAACAGCAAGTCACCTTTAAATAATTGGTCTGGAAAGAGTGATGTCCATGGCCATTGCTGTGGCTCTGTGCTGTACTTTCAGGGAATCTTACTTAGCCTTTGGTGATTTTTTTTTTCTGAGAATTCAATTTTTTATATCTAGTATCAAGTGTTATACTATTAGAGTGGAAGAAGCAACTCCCGTAACGTGACTTCCCGAGTTAGAAAAGAAAGGGACTCTCCACTCCCTGTGTTTATCAGACTGCTTCTGGGCCATTCCAAAGCAGACTTGAGTTAATGAAAGTGAAGAGTATTTGCTGACCCATCACATTTTGGTATGTCAACTCTTAAATATGTTGATTTAGATATTTGAGGAAAGGACGCTTACTTGGAATGTGTTAGCATCCTGTATTATTAAAATTTAGTCTCATTTTTGGTTTTTTGCATTTTGTTGTTTATAGGGCTCATAGGTAAATTCAACTTATGTTTTAATCAAGAGCTAAGATTTAAAATTTTGATCGCCCTTAAAATCTCATAGAATGATTAGTAGATCCCTGGCTAACATAATTGTTACACATGTTTAAAGTGTACATAATTTATGTTGTCATTTTTATATATCATAATAATTAGATATGATCATGTTGGTTTCCTGAATATGATCATTTGCTACTAAGTGAATAAAACCAGCATCATTGAAAGGATAAATAACTAAGCATAAGTGGTAACTTTAATCTCGGCCCCAGGTGTGAACATCACAAATGTTGTCAAATGACGGAAGATCCAGGAATCGGGACAGGCACTACGATGAGGTCCCAAGGGACTCAGACTATCAAGATGGCACCGTAAGAACCTTCCAGACTCTTCACGACAGTGAGCTGGCTGTGAGCGCTGATCCGTTGCCACCACCCCCTCTCCCATTACAGCCACCATTCGGCCCAGAATTCTACTCAGGTGACACAGAGGAACCGGCCGTAGCACCAGATCTCAAGCCTGTAAGGCGCTTTGTCCCTGAGTCCTGGAAGAACTTCTTCAGAGGGAAGAAAAAGGACCCAGAGTGGGATAAGCGGGTGTCAGACATCAGATACATCTCCGATGGAGTGGAGTGTTCACCTCCAGCCTCTCCTGCAAGACCAAACCACTGTTCACCCCCCAACTCCTGCGAAGATCCTCAGGGCGGGTCAGAAGGCAGCTGTCGTTCCCGGAAAGAGGCTGAGGCAATGTTTCCCCAGGATCCCTATGGATCCCTAGGCCGACGCACACACACAGCCCGAACCTACAGTGAGAAGGTGGAGGAGTATCACCTGAGGTATTCCTACATGAAGTCATGGGCAGGCCTGCTGCGGATTCTGGGCGTGGTGGAGCTGCTTCTGGGGGCCGGCGTCTTCGCTTGTGTCACGGCGTACATTCACAAGGACAGCGAGTGGTATAACCTGTTTGGATATTCACAGCCCTATGGCATGGGAGGCGTTGGTGGCCTGGGCAGCATGTATGGGGGCTATTACTATAGTGGTCCCAAAACCGCTTTTGTGCTTGTGGTTGCTGGATTGGCTTGGATCACCACCATTATTATTCTGGTGCTTGGCATGTCCATGTATTATCGGACCATTCTTTTGGACTCAAATTGGTGGCCCCTAACTGAATTTGGAATTAACATCTCCTTGTTTATCTTGTACATGGCCGCAGCCATAGTCTATGTGAATGATACCAACCGAGGTGGACTCTGCTACTATCCATTATTTAACACGCCAGTGAATGCAGCGTTGTGCCGGGTGGAAGGAGGACAGATAGCAGCAATGATCTTCCTCTTTGTCACCATGTTTGTTTATCTCATTGGAGCTTTGGTTTGCCTAAAGTTATGGAGGCACGAGGCAGCTCGAAGACATAGGGAATTCATGGAGCAACAGGAGGTAAGGGATTTCGTGATCTTTGTTCTTTCTTTCTGTTTACTCCTTAAATATGTATAGTTCTCGAAACAAAGCTGTTGTTGTTTTTAAGGGTCTGAAGTTCAAAAGGCCCCACTCAGCATCTGACATGCTCTGACCAGGATAACCCACTCTGGTGTGTCATTTGTAGAATGTTGCAGGTAGACCCCAGATGTGTAATACAATATATAGTTTGTCGGTTGCAGTATTGTCTGTCTGATACTTAAGGGGAAAACAACTACTGAATTTCTACAAAGAAGAAATGATGATAATACCTGCATAAGATTATATAAAAGCCCTATTAAAAATATTTTTTGGGGAATAGCAAAAATGTTAGAGTATGTTCTGCTAACTTCATTATTCCCTGAAATAAGTTGATGTTTTGCTTTCTTCTAAGGAGGAGTGTGTAGTAGAATTTCCTGTGCCTCTGAAAATGTCAGTATTACCTTAAATATTTTCTTAATTTTAAGTCAACTATACCGTGCATTTTTTTCCCTACTTTTCCAAAAACTTCCTAGGTACAATGGCAGATGGTGTATATTGGGCAAAACTATAGCTAAAAATAAAATCCTTCCTTATATACTCAATAACCTACGTACTCACTGACCTATGTATTTTTTAATCATATTCATAACAGCAAAAAACTTGACTAACTTTATAATAGGTACCTTATGTGTTCTATACAGAACCCCATACTCTAGTGTCATAAAATATATTTATCTTACTAGAATTTGACATAGATTCAAGTTGTTTCTAAAAATTTATCTCAGCACTGTAAGCATTTTTTAAAATTAATTTATTTAATTAATTTATTTTTGGCTGCATTGGGTCTTCGTTGCTGCGTGCAGGCTTTCTCTAGTTGAGTTGAGCGGGGGCTACCCTTCGTTGCGGTACGTGCGTGGGCTTCTCATTGCGGTGGCTTCTCTTGTTATGGCGTACGGGCTCAGTAGTTGTGGCTCGTGGGCTCTAGAGCGCAGGCTCAGTAGTTGTGGTACACGGGCTTAGTTGCTCCACGGTATGTGGGATCTTCCTGGACCAGGGCTCAAAGCTGTATCCCCTGCATTGGCAGGCGGATTCTTAACCACTGCACCACCTATTTTTTAAATTTACATCTGTGTATACAAAGTAAGGAACTTTAAATTCTAATCAGTGTGAAATCCAGATAGTGAAGCACACACTTCCTTATAATTTTATGTAAGTTTATTAACAATGGAGTTCTTAATATCATTTCAAATTCTACATGAATATGACTGTCATCAACAGTACTTTTATTTCTTTTCCTTTTCTCAACAAAAATTTGTTTTTATAAGACTTCACATAATGGTTAATTAAACTTGAGTCACCTATGATTCCTGTTTGTGTGTTGCTGTAACTTCCTAAATGTTAAAATACATAATGGCATATAGCTTTTTTCTATTAATTTTATAATTTAACCATCCCAAACTCTTTAATCGTGCAAGGTAATAGGAACCAAGAATAAATAAAATCTCTAGGTAATTCAGAGCAACTCATATAAGAGTCACCACTATCTCCATATTTCCAACTCTGCTCTCTGCTCCTGATTGACAGGGAATCACAGTTATCCCTCCTCCTCTGGTTCTCCACTGGCCCATCAAAACGTGGCCAAAAGAGTAGGAGGATCATCTCTATGGTAGAGAATCAACATCTGTAAAGTTGAGATTGGGCTATAGATGCAAATGGACAAAAATATTTGCAAAGTAGCTTCACACACCTCTGAAAAGTCATTTTAACTCTTTTTGTTCCAGATAAGTGAGCAATCGTTGCCATCGAAAAGGAAAATGGTAAGAATAAAGCTCACGTTATATTTTATCTCTAGATTTGTTAAATAATTTTCTCTCTTACCTGTTTATCTATAGAGTAGACCATCTGTCTGTAAAAGTGTATCTGTTGCATTAAGTTCATAATACGACTTTCAGCTTTCTTTTCTTTTTTTTTTTATTCTTTTTAAAATTTTATTTATTTACATTTTGACTGTGTTGGGTCTTTGTTGCTTGCGTGGGCTTTCTCTAGTTGCGGCGAGTGGGGGCTACTCTTCATGGCGGTATGCAGGCTTCTCATTGCGTTGGCTTCTCTTGTGCAGCATGGGCTCTAGGCACGCTGGCTTCAGTAGTTGTGGTGCGCGGGCTCAGTAGTTATGGCGCACAGGCTTAGTTGCTCCACAGCATGTGGGATCCTCCCAGCCCAGGGATCGAACCCATGTCCCCTGCATTGGTAGGTGGATTCTTAATCACTGTACCGCCAGGGAAGTCCCTCAGCTTTTTTCTAATACTAAGAGGACCAAATCAGACAAGGCTATTTGTAGCATCTTTTAATTGTGTTAAATAAAGCTTCTACAAGTGAACCTAGTTGGTTCTCCTTACATATTTAAATTTAATTTTAAAAACTTTTAAATTATTTATTTATTTATTTTTGGCTGCGTTGGGTCTTCGTTGCTGCACACGGGCTTTCTCTAGTTGCGGCGAGCCGGGTCTACTCTTCATTGTGGTGCACGGGCTTCTCATTGCGGTGGCTTCTCTTGTTGCAAAGCACAGGCTCTAGGCACACGGGCTTCAGTAGTTGTGACACGTGGGTCTAGAGCACAGGCTCAGTAGTTGTGGTGCATGGGCTTAGTTGCTCCGCAGCATGTGGGATCTTCCCAGACCAGGGTTCAAACCCGTGTCCCCTGAATTGGCAGGCAGATTCTTAACCACTGCGCCACCAGGGAAGTCCCTAATTTATTTATTTTTAATTTTTTTTATTTTTTGCGGTACGCGGGCCTCTCACTGTTGTAGCCTCTCCCGTTGCGGAGCACAGGCTCTGGACACGCAGGCTCAGCGGCCACGGCTCATGGGCCCAGCCGCTCCGCGGCATGTGGAATCTTCCCGGACCAGGGCACGAACCTGCGTTCCCTGCATCGGCAGGCGGACTCTCAATCATGGCTCCACCTATAAATAGGGAATAGGGAATTCCTATTTATTTATTAGGGAAGCCCTATTTATTTATTTTTTAATAAAGGTGATTCTCCCAAATTTTCTTCAGTCTCTTTAAAGTTCTTCCCCATTATTTCCTATTCTTCTCACCTTGCTTTCAGATGCCAAATTTTGTTGTGTCGGGAAAGAAATCCCTATTCCACAATTTACTTAACTGCGTGACAATAGACAAGGTACTTAACCTTCCCAGGCCTTGGTACCTTCATCTGTAAAATTGGAATAATAATAATTTCTACCTCACAAGATTGCTTGAGAAGATTAACTAAGATGCTGTGGTTATAATTATTTATATATATGTAATAATTTAATGTATTTTAATAATCATAATTTTACCTCATTGAAAAGTTCTTTTTTAAGATATTGGGCATTATTTCTAAGCAAGAAGTTAAGAATTCAGCCTTTGGGTTTGTTTGTTTCTCTGAAAACGGAGTATATTCCCTTGGATCAAAATTCAGAAAGGTCTCTCACACAAAGTCTTCTTTCATCGTGTACCATGGCTTCCCAGTTCTCCTGTGGAGGCAACCAGTGTTACCAGTATCCTGTGTGAGAGATATATACATATATATACACACACACATATATATATTTGCTTTCCTTCCTCTTTTACACAAATGGTAGCATACCATACATGCTGTTATGTCCCTTATTTTTTTCACTTAATATATTTCTAAGGTAGTACATAGAAAATTTCTGCATTTTGGTTTACAACTACGTAAGTGTTGCATTTTATGGATGTACCATAATTTATCGTATATTAACATGTTTCCAGTCTCTCACTATTAAAAACAGTGCCACAGTGAATAACATTATACATATGAATAAATACTTCCTTCTGTATATGTATTGGGGTGGCCAAAAAGTTTGTTTGGGTTTTTCCGTAAGATGATACAGAAAAACACAAACGAACTTTTTCACCAACCCAGTACAAGTACACCTGAAATGTAAATTCTGAGAAGTGAATTTCTAGATGAAAAGCAGTGTACATTTTTGTTTTGACGGCTAGATTGCCCAATAGAAATTCTACCAGTTCCCACCCCCAACAGCACTACAGGCTTCCTCACACCCTGACCAACACAGTGTCAGGAAATTTGTTAGCATCAATCAATCTGATAGGTGAGAAACGGTACTAATGTAGTTATAATTTGCATGTCTCATCAGGAGTGAGGTTGAGCATTTTTCATATATATATGTTTGCATTTTCTTCCTATTAACTGTCTGTTCATATCCTGTCCAGGTTTTTTATTGGGTTGCTGATTTGTATAAGTTCTTTTTGGTTAAGTGCATTCGTTTTGAAAATACGTTTGATGAGGTTCTTTTTAACTTTATTCTCTATGTTGTAACATACAAATATTACTTGAAAATGTTTTGTTCATGCTGAAATACGGAATTTATTAAGTGGATGAACGGCAGCCTATCCAAGCGATCATAATTAATACATTGCTGTCATCATTCATTCATTCATCGAACAAACATGTCACAGGCTGTGGGCCAGTGATATGGATACAACAATGGCATTATCTCCATTTTCCAGGGGCTTACAAATCTGGTGAAACAGAAAAACATAGATGAAAGATTAGTAGAGTATGAGAGAGAGAGCAAGCCAGCAGGAAGTACAAAATTAAACTAACTTGCTTAGAGATTTGTGTTTCTATAACATCTCAGGAAATCAATTTATGAATGATAATGTCTCAAATTCAGCATTATTAAATGCTGAATTTAACAGTGGTTTTTATTTTTTTATTTTGTGGTGCGCGGGCCTCTCACTGTTGTGGCCTCTCCCGTTGCGGAGCACAGGCTCCGGGCGCGCAGGCTCAGTGGCCATGGCTCACGGGCCCAGCCGCTCCACGGCATGTGGGATCTTCCCGGACTGGGGCACGAACCCGTGTCCCCTGCATCGGCAGGCGGACTCCCAACCACTGCACCACCAGGGAAGCCCTTTTTTTTTTTTTTTCTTTTTTGGCTGTGTTGGGTCTTCATTGCTGTGCTTGGGCTTTCTCCATTTGTGGCAAGCAGGGGTTTAGCGGTGCACGGGCTTCTCATTGCAGTGGCTTCTCTTGTTGCGGAGCATGGGCTCTAGGCACACAGGCTTCAGTAGTTGTGGCACACAGGCTCAGTAATTGTGGCTCACAGGCTCTAGAGTGCAGACCCAGTAGTTGTGACACACAGGCTTAGTTGTTCCATGGCATGTGGGATTTTCCCGGACCAGGGCTCAAACCCGTGTCTCCTGCATTGGCAAGCAGATTCTTAATCACTGCGCCACCAGGGAAGTCCTTAAATGATTTCTGACACGTATGTAAAGTCATCTGAATTACAGTTGAGCTCTACTGTGGTTTTCTTGGATATCCATAAATCGTTAGAAATCAAGAGATATCTGACCAGTTCTGACTGACCAGGCATGGGATGAGTGAGGCTGGGATTAGCTGGTCTACAGAATACTGAAGAGTTTCTCTCGCACAGTGCAGTGTGGACCTAATGTTACAAACCTCTACAGTTTACTCACTGTTCATAGAATTAGGGCAATACTGCTTTATGTGTGTGTGTGTGGCATTTTGTTTGTTTGTGGGTTTTTTTGGCTGCACCTTGTGTCATATGGAGCTTCCCTGACTAGGGGTCAAATCCGAGCCCCTGCAGTAGAACCACGGAGTCTTAACCACTGGACTGCCAAGGAAGCCCTTGTTTGTTTTTTTATTGTACTTTGTTTTAACTTCCTGATTCCCTTGTGTTTAATTTGTTTTAAATGTTCATTTATATATTCAACATTTATTGCTTCAAGATACACATTTCAATTAGACTCAGTGACACTAACAATCAGTAAGCTAAATAGATCATCAGTTTTAAGCTGTCTGAAATATACATATCAGGGGACTTCCCTGGTGGCACAGGGGTTAAGAATCTGCCTGCCAATGCAGGGGACATGGGTTCGAGCCCTGGTCCGGGAAGATCCCACGTGGTACAGAGCAACTAAGCCCGAGCACCACAACTACTGAGCCCGTGTTCCAGAGCCCACGTGCCACAACTACTGAAGCCCGCGCACCTAGAGCCCGTGCTCCGCAACAAGAGAAGCCAGCACAATGAGAAGCCTGCGCACCGCAACGAAGAGTAGCGCCCGCTCGCCGCAACTACAGAAAGCCTGTGTGCAGCAACGAAGACCCAAGGCAGCCATGAATAAATAAATAAACAAACAAACCAATCAGATATACTTGAAACTGATAAATAGTAGTTGCCTTTAGGAGGGTAACTGGCTAACTGTGAGGGGATAGGTAAAGAGGGAGACTTACTTTCCATTATGTATCCTTTTGGTCCTTTTGAATTCTACGTTATGTCTATACATTACCTATTCAAATTTTTTTAAGTTTTAAAAAAGTTAAGTTAGTAAATGCTCATTTCAAATATTGAGATAAGCAATATAAGGCTGATATTTAAATAATAACACTGCCCTTTGTTTGAAATGTAAGTGCAAATTCCCTAACCTATGGCTGACTTGCACTGTTAGTACAGAGATGTAAGTGAGTTTGACCAAATGGAGAGGGCAGTCTTCTAAACTCAGAGTCATCGTTAAGAATGGCTTTGGCAGGGCTTCCCTGGTGGCACAGTGGTTAAGAGTCCCCCTGCCGATGCAGGGGACACGGGTTCATGTCCCGGTCCGGGAAGATCCCACATGCCGCAGAGCGGCTGGGCCCGTGAGCCATGGCCGCTGACCCTGCGTGTCCGGAGCCTGTGCTCCGCAACGGGAGAGGCCACAACAGTGAGAGGCCCACGTAAAAAAAAAAAAAAAAGAATGGCTTTGGCAGATCATTGCCAATACTCTCATTCAAGATTGCCATATTGCTATAACCCATTGGTAAATCCTACTCCCTCAGAGGGACTGACTAGGAAACTTACAAATTTTAGCCTGACCTGGAACGCTGACCTTTGCTATATCACAGCCCAGTAAGAGTTCTAAAATAAAATTCACTGCAGGGAAAAGATCAAGCTTAATCAGACTTGGTTTGGAAGATGGATCTGGATTAGAAGTATTGCTCAGAATGGAAAAGAGGCCTAAAAACATACAAGAAAAAATATATAAGGAGACTCACTTTCTAAAAGTTGACACTCTTGTTGACAGATGATATCAAAATCTGAAGTCAGAATGTTAACATCAGGAGGTATGTTTCGGAACATCTCCAGGGGCACAAGAGAAGAATCTCTTTGCTTGGTGGGGGTTAAAGGTGGTATGCCTTTTGCGGATGTTGACTGCACAGCACCAGGCTGGGTGGGACTGTCTCAGTAAGCTGCAGCGTGGCAGTGACACAGCATTGGTGGTCATTCTTGGTCAGGGTGGATCTTATGGGCCTTCTGATCAGTCCCTGAGGTGCTGGGACTTACCAAGGGGATTAAGTGCAGGGTAGAGTCAACCTGAAGGGCTTGGCTGAGCTGGAGGAAGTTGCCCCAAATGATGGGGTAGTCTGATACGGCTTCTGCAGGTGGTACGGGATTAGGAAGATCTGCTGGAGAGTTCTAAGTAGGTCTTTTCAGCTGCCCTGGAAGGCTGGTGCCTAGCATGTCCAGGGTGTGTTGCAGCATCTCAGATCCTGAGAGGTCCTGGAATAATCGGGAATAACCTTAGTGGAGTTAGAATCCCCATTCCTAAGACTCTTTGAGAATCATATCAGTCCAGTTAACGTCTGCTCGTTCAAGATATGGGAGCAGAATGCAAAGAGCATCCTTTCAAAGGCCTCTTTTCCTGGGAGATGGGTCACTGTGGATCAACATATTTAAATGTATTCAGAGACAGAGGCAATCTCATGACTTAATTGAGGAATCTCTGTTGGACTTACCAATGGGAACCTTATAGGAAAGGTTGAATCTCCAGCTTCTCATTGGGTATGATTTTCCCCTGCTTCCTTCCCAGCTCTTGGTAGGGAAGAATTTGCAGATGACCACAGGAGGGGCAGTGTAGTGTGGTGAAGAGAAGATAAACTTTGGAATCAGGCAAATTTGAATTTGAGTACTACTAACTCTGTGATTCAGGGGAAATTACTTACCCTCCCTGAACTTAGTTTCCTGTCCCTTGTCTGGAACTATCAGCTAGGCTGTCCCTTCTTGTTTTGTATTTTCACGAACACAATTTTTAAAAAGCAAATAAGGTCATTTAAAAAATAAATAATATGTATAAAGTAAGATCAAACAGAGACAGAAACAAATTCTAATAAGTCCCTACGTGTTGAGTAGATTGCTTTTCTAAACTAGAAAAGTCAAAATCTAATCTGGGTATCAAAAGTAATAGTGTGGGTTTGGCATTGGGGTCTATGCATCATTACATCATACGCTCAAAGGGAAGGAGAATCAGAAATTGGACAAAAGCACCCTGAAACACATGTCTGGCTCTCCCTATTTCTGACTTGACAGCGTAGTCATTCAGCCCATTTTTTAAAAATTAATTAATTTTATTTTTGGCTGCATAGGGTCTTCGTTGCTGCGTGCGGCCTTTCTCTAGTTGCAGCGAGCGGGGGCTACTCTTCCTTGCAGTGCGCGGGCTTGTCATTGCAGTGGCTTCTCTTGTTGCAGAGCACGGGCTCTAGGCGCGCGGGCTTCAGTAGTTGTGGCACATGGGCTCAGTAGTTGTAGCACATGAGCTCAGTAGTTGTGGCACACGGGCTTAGTTGCTCTGCGGCACGTGGGATCTTCCTGGACCAGAGCTTGAACCCGTGTCCCCTGCATTGACAGGCGGATTCTTAACCACTGCACCACCAGGGAAGTCCCATTCAGCCCATTTTTAATTTGAAAACTTAGTAATTATATCCATAGCGGTACTTACCCCATGGCTTAATTACTTTCTCTTGCTTCATAGTAAAGCTTTTCTTATATGTGCTGACAAGGCTAGTTTTTGCTAGGTGCAAAGAAAGGTCATGAAATCTGGGGCCGTTTGTTTGTAATCAGGAGTACTGTTTGAAAGTGGTGTGTCCCAGGGCTGGAGCCCAACTACCTCCTTCCCATGAAAGACCGAAGAGATTTTAATTTTTTGAGTCATATCTAGTTCTAGATTTTTTTTCCCCAGTAGGGTTTTTGCAGTGATGGTCAGTGAGGTTCACCCAAAAAGAGTGAAAGAAAATTTTAAGAGCATAAAAACAGAAAGAAAAAAAAAAAAAAGTAAAGCAGGTGAAATAGTCTGTGTGGAAATATTCTGACTTCTTAGAACTCTCCTTTTATATTAAAAGGTGAATCTTGGAATTAGAGATGGGCAAGTAAGGAAAATGAATAGTTTATGCTTCAAAAAACTTTACCTGAGGGGAGAGAAAACTCATATGAACTCTCCTCCACAACGTGACTACCTGGGTGGAATTCGTGATTTTGACCAGGAAAACCGAGCCTGACGCCTGGGGCTGCTGACTAGGGAGTCAGTGTGCTCCCTGGCCACTCCTCAGGCAGCCGCGGGAGAAACAGATGGTTAAACACTTGGAAGCTAAAAAGGGATGCCGTGAAATGGAAATCCACTTATTTAAGCCAAAAAAGTTTCCCCTAATTTTAATACCATGATGGATTTTCAAGATTAAACATAAAAGAATTCATTAGGATGAAGAAATGGCATCCCGACCAGCGAGGAACAAAGTGGGATAGATACTGACGTCAGAATATGTTTCCTTAAATAGTCTTGTTTGATCTCCTTTCCTCTGGGTTTTCTGCTCCCCACTCATGTTCTTGCTGTTCGGGGCTGATGGCTGGGCGTCCTTTCTGGCCGAGGGGACCTGGTTCCCCTTTCACCCAGCGCCTCGGGTGCAAACTTCCCCTCTTGGTAGCCCTACCCCATGGCAGGTCAGCAGCCTCCACGTCTAATCCGACTAATCCACTGATCTGTGGGCTGCGCTATTTGGTGAGTTAACAGCTGGTAGTTTCTAGAATGAGCTAATGTTAAACCAGAACTCAAAGGCAGCCTCAGAGATAGAGAAATCAGGAAACAAAGGATTTTAAAAGCTGACAAGGTAAAGAGCAAGGTTTTTTAAAATCTTGTTTTATATTTTGTTTTCAATGGAGTCAGGTCCCTCCCGAGCAACTCTCAGTTAGCTCAGTGAGTTTAATTCAGCAAGCATGGACTGAAGCCCCAAGGGGTGAGTGGAGGGAGCTTTCTTCTGTGTCATGGGATCAACATGCTCGAGCAGGATGGCTTTGCCTGCCCCCTCCCCATCACAAGCTCATTTCTAGCTTTAGGATTGAGCGGTATACATTTAAGTAAACTGTTTCCTCGTGTTGCTCATTTAAAGAATCAACGAGCCACAAAAGTGCTGGCTTGTTTGGTTGGTTGGTTGGGTTTTGGTTTTTAGGTGGTTTTTTTTGGCCGTGCCATGCAGCTTATAGGACCCAGGCCCTCGGCTGTAAGAGCGAGGAGCTGTAACCGCTGGACTGCCAGGGAATTCCCGGAAAAGTGCTGGGTTTTCACTGTGGCTTTTCCACTCAGAGCCTTGAGACCTTGGAGAATTTACTGAACCTTGCTCCTTTATGTGTAACATGGAAACCCCCCTCCTGGCATCCACCAGCCTCACCAATTTGGTTGGTGTTCTGGGTGCTGCCTAGTGGGGACCCCAAGCACTCTTTTCCCAACCCCAAAGCTGCACATCCACCTCGCCCTGCCCATTCTGGAGTGGGCTCCCCTGGGTCTTCCACTTCCCCGTCCCTCCTGTTGGCTATTTTAGCTCTTTAAAAAAAAAAAAAAAAAAAAATTTTTTTATTTATTTGGCTGCATTGGGTCTTCATTGCTGCGCGCCGGCTTTCTCTAGTTGCAGCGAGCGGGGGCTGTTCTTTGTGGTGCGCAGGCTTCTCATTGCGGTGGCTTCTCTTGCTGCGGAGCACAGGCTCTAGACACGCGGGCTTCAGTAGTTGTGGCATGTGGGCTCAGTAGTTGTGGCACATGGGCTCTAGAGTGTGGGCTTCAGTAGTTGCGGCACGCAGGCTCAGTAGTTGTGGCTCGTGGGCTCCAGAGTGCAGGCTCAGTCGTTGTGGCACATGGGCCCAGTTGCTCCGCACATGTGGGATCTTCCCGGACCAGGGCTCAAACCTGTGTCCCCTGCATTGACAGGTGGATGCTTATTAACCACTGCACCACCAGGGAAGCCCTATTTTAGCTCTTAAGGTCTGTCCCCATGCTTCCTCCTTGGGCATTTCTGTCTCATGTTCTTTCCCCCTCTTTGAATGGATCCTTTTCCTACAGAGACCTCTAGGAGCTCTCCAGTGTAGAAGCCAGGTGACTTAAACCACTGTCTCCAGCATTCCCGTAGACCTCTTCAAGGAACCGCAGGTTAAGAACACCTGGGAAAGTAAAGCCATCCACCACCCTTCCCTTGGTTTTGCTTGCTCTCTTTTTCAGATGATGAAACAATGTGACTCGTCCCCCATTCTGACCTACTCAGTGGCTACTTGTAATTGATTCATCTAAAGTTGCTGGTGTCATTTTTTTCTCTTTCCATTTAAGTTGACTTGTTCCTTTTTTTTTTTTTTTTTTTGGGTTTGGGGGCCTCCCCCTTTTGTGG